>NC_091173.1:24970718-25088218 GCF_040958095.1 Procambarus clarkii | reverse complement strand
AGCATGTGGTGACCTTGGGTTCTGTTACAGCCCTCTAGGGAGCATATGGTGACCTTGGGTTCTGTTACAGCCCTCTGGGGAGCATGTGGTGACCTTAGGTTCTGTTACAGCCTTCTGGGGAGCATGTGGTGACCTTGGGTTCTGTTAGAGCCCTCTGGGGAGCATGTGGTGACCTTGGGTTCTGTTACAGCCCTCTAGGGAGCATGTGGTGACCTTGGGTTCTGTTACAGCCCTCTGGGGAGCATGTGGTGACCTTGGGTTCTGTTACAGCCCTCTGAAGAGCATGTGGTGACCTTGGGTTCTGTTACAGCCCTCTGGGGAACATGTGGTGACCTTGGGTTCTGTTACAGCCCTCTGGGGAGCATGTGGTGACCTTGGGTTCTGTTACAGCCCTCTAGGGAGCATGTGGTGACCTTGGGTTCTGTTACAGCCCTCTAGGGAGCATGTGGTGACCTTGGGTTCTGTTACAGCCCTCTAGGGAGCATGTGGTGACCTTGGGTTCTGTTACAGCCCTCTGGGGAGCATGTGGTGATCTTGGATTCTGTTACAGCCCTCTAGGGAGCATGTGGTGACCTTGGGTTCTGTTACAGCTCTCTGGGGAGCATATGGTGACCTTGGGTTCTGTTACAGCTCTCTGGGGAGCATGTGGTGACCTTGGATTCTGTTACAGCCCTCTAGGGAGCATGTGGTGACCTTGGGTTCTGTTACAGCCCTCTGGGGAGCATGTGGTGACCTTGGATTCTGTTACAGCCCTCTGGGGAGCATGTGGTGACCTTGGGTTCTGTTACAGCCCTCTGGGGAGCATGTGGTGACCTTGGGTTCTGTTACAGCCCTCTAGGGAGCATGTGGTGACCTTGGGTTCTGTTACAGCTCTCTGGGGAGCATATGGTGACCTTGGGTTCTGTTACAGCTCTCTGGGGAGCATGTGGTGACCTTGGATTCTGTTACAGCCCTCTAGGGAGCATGTGGTGACCTTGGGTTCTGTTACAGCCCTCTGGGGAGCATGTGGTGACCTTGGATTCTGTTACAGCCCTCTAGGGAGCATGTGGTGACCTTGGGTTCTGTTACAGCCCTCTGGGGAGCATGTGGTGACCTTGGGTTCTGTTACAGCCCTCTGGGGAGCATGTGGTGACCTTGGGTTCTGTTACAGCCCTCTAGGGAGCATGTGGTGACCTTGGGTTCTGTTACAGCCCTCTGGGGAGCATGTGGTGACCTTAGGTTCTGTTACAGCCCTCTGGGGAGCATGTGGTGACCTTGGGTTCTGTTACAGCCCTCTGGGGAGCATGTGGTGACCTTGGGTTCTGTTACAGCCCTCTAGGGAGCATGTGGTGACCTTGGGTTCTGTTACAGCCCTCTGGGGAGCATGTGGTGACCTTGGGTTCTGTTACAGCCCTCTGGGGAGCATGTGGTGACCTTGGGTTCTGTTACAGCCCTCTAGGGAGCATGTGGTGACCTTGGGTTCTGTTACAGCCCTGTGGGGAGCATGTGGTGACCTTGGGTTCTGTTACAGCCCTCTACGGAGCCCATAAAGTCACCATTAGCATTGCCGGTGCAGGTTTATAAAGAGAACGCTTGAGGAGGATGTCCAGTAACTTAATGTCTTACAAACTGTGGAATGATCTTCCAAATGTAGTTAAAAGCTATACGGTTCCCAAGCAGTTTAAATGAGAAACTAATAAATATGTACTTATCGTCATGTAACACATTTCATTCACACTTTTTCTGCCAAAGAAAATACAGTTTTTGTGTTTGGTGTTATTTAAAAATTTATATACTAAAATTGTTTTCCCTGTGCCTTTTATCAATAAATGTCATTAGCTAATGTACATAATGTGCTAAATGACCTATTGAAGTCATATGTGTTAGCTTACTTCTGGTTTATTGATAAATGTTTATTTCATTAAACCTTTTAATTTTTCGATATATTTTATGTGTTGCTATGAATGCCTGGCGTTCTAGTGACTTTACTAAAATACATATTTGTATATTTTTGTTGTTATTAATAATATTCAATACAATTTCTATACTCTTACTAAAACTACAGATTCTATAATGTAGTACTTAAAATATATATAATTTATTTTAGAATCTTTCAATTACTAAAAATGTTACCATACATCATTTTATTTGATGTATTAATTTTAATTTATTTTACCTAATTTTAATTATTCCCCCATTACAATTTTTCATTTTATCCTAATTAATTGTTATTTTATGACTCCCTGAAGGCAGTATACTACAAGCTAAATTTCTGAGCAATTTTTATGTTGCTTACTTCTTGTTTAGCATTAAGTGTCTACCTCATCCAACTTTGAAACCTCTGTAAACAACCTAACTGTTTTATCTTAAATTGTACCCAAAAAGCTCTGTATTCAAGTGGCTTTACACATTGTATTTATCTTACCTATGTATCTTCCTCTGTTCAGCTGTGATATATATTTACACTTGTATAAATGAAATATTATTATTATTATTATTATTATTATTATTATTATTATTATTATTATTATTAAAGTTAATTGACAATATGGGTGAAGTAGCATCGTTCACAGAAACATAATGGTGCCTCTCACTGAGTTAAGATTGCAAGTATTGACGGGAGAGGCTCCAAAGTGTGACACTTGTCCAGGGGCTACTCGGGAAGAGCCTTCCTTGCCAAGTGTGACATTGTAAAATATTTCAAGATCACTCAAATTAGCCCTGCAGATTACCACCACCTTGGCTTTGCCTATAAATATCGTCTCTACAACAAAAAAATGTCTAGCTTTGGCGTTCTCATCTACTCTGACTTGGAATTTGGCATTTAAACTCAGTCACCAGTGTGATTAAGGTACTGAACGACTCTTCTTTCTTCCAAAAATGTTATCAAGATTGCTTCACACAATCTTAACAAGATTCGCTCGTTCATCATCCTGTAAGGGGGGGACACGGAACATGTCATGTAAGGGGCACTAGCTTCTAAGCCGTATCATTTATTTATTTATTTACTTATTTATGCATATACAAGAAGGTACATTGGGAATGTGAGGATACATAATATGGTAATTACAGTCTTGTAAAGCCACTAGTACGTGCAGCGTTTCGGGCAGGTCCTTAATCCAAGAAAATTATAAGTAGGTAAATACTTGCAAAATTTATAGACAAAAAAAATGATAACAGTTACATGGAATGAAAAATAGAAGATGAGAGAAAATTGTAGGTACAGTATATTAAAGCACATAGGTAGCTAAGATTGATTGCAATGACAGCTTGAATGGTAGTTGACAAAAATTGGTAGTCACAATACAGCATATGGCTAGCACATTAAAGAAGACAGCAATGAACACAATGATAAGGTTGTTTGATACTACATAAACATTAGGAGATTGGGTAACACTAGGTACAGAGCAAATTTAAAGCTCAGTGTAGGAAACTAAGAAGATGAAATTAGGTACTTTTTGGTTTTGCTTTTAAATAAGGCAAAAGTTTTACAGTTTTTCAATTCACTAGGGAGTGAGTTCCATAGACTAGGTCCCTTAATTTACATAGAGTGTTTACACAGATTAAGTTTGACCCTGGGGATATCAAAGAGATATTTATTTCTGGTGTGGTGATAATGGGTCCTATTACATCTGTCCAGGGAGAGTTTCAGAGCATGGTTTGCATTTAAGAACAGGGTTTTGTAAATGTAGTTGACACAAGAGAATGTGTGGAGGGAGTTAATATTTAGCAAGTTTAGTGATTTAAACAAGGGAGCTGAGTGTTGTCTGAAAGCAGAGTTAGTTATTATTCTGATAGCAGATTTTTGCTGCGTGATGATGGGCTTAAGGTGGTTTGCAGTGGTAGACCCCCATGCACAGATACCATAATTAAGATAGCGATAGATTAGTGCATAATATAGAGAGATGAGAGCAGAGTTAGGAACATAATATCTGATTTTACAGAGTATACCAACTGTCTTAGAGACTTTCTTAGTTATGTGTTGAATGTGGGTGCTGAAGTTGAGTCTCTTGTCGAGGAATAGGCCAAGAAACTTGCCATCATTTTTATTACTGATGTTAATGTTGTCTATCTGTAGCTGAATTGAATTTGATGATTTGCTTCCAAATAAGATGTAGTCTTTTCGATGTTTAATGTTAGTTTGTTCGTTGAGATCCATAACTGGACTTTTTTTAATTAATTATTCACAACATTATTTAGTGTATGTGGGTTGAGGTTTGAATAGATAAGGGTAGTATCGTCAGCAAACAATATAGGTTTGAGAATATTAGAGACATTAGGCAGATCGTTTATATATATAAGAAATAGAAGCTATCATGGAATACAAGCTATCAAAACCCGGTCATTTACTTCCTTACTTGACGTACTAGTATGTTACTTTACATCAAAAATACAGAACAAATGAATATTATAAAGAAACACTTCAAACACGAGAGTAATAACTCTGGGCTTGCACTTGCCAAAAAATTTAATTCTTGGGACTGAAACGAACGAATCGAGTGCGTGCATTACATTTAATAAAAGACTCAGGGAATAGGACTTATTGCAATAGTAAACACTCGCCAGATAGACGTTCGTACTCCTTAGTACATTTATCTCCCACTCCGGGATCTAAAATATCTGATTCACAAACTACAATTCTTGACTTTGAGATAAGTGAGAAGCCTTGTTAAGTGTGTTGATCCTGGATCGGCGTGTGCGGGAAATATCCCAGCAAGTAGATTCATTAAATGTAATTGATAATGTGGAGTGGTCTGTATTAGGGAAAAATGGACTGTTAAAATTCTTGACTTCTGCTTGGTGTTAACCTTTACACATATCTTGGGGGGGAGGGGGTTATTCAATTATAGCCTATCTATCGATAATTTTAGATTGATAGGAAAATTTGTAATAATTCTTAGTTAACTAAACTACTGGTATTAGTGTGGATACTCAATGGCCTTATCTAACTTGAAGGGTTCAGCATGAGTATAAGACAGGCATCAGGAAAATCAGTCAGGTATGACTCTCATGGACTTTGGCGTTATCACACGTTACGGCTCGTTGATGTTACTGATTCCCCGATAACCACTAAAGATCTGCTAAACAATTACAACTTATTAACTACGGCAAATGTGTTCCCTATCGCAGATATGTCACGTTCAGAAGAATTAGTTAAATGATTATGAGAAAGTTACCATGATTTATTGGGTCACCTTCCTCATAACCGGCTGTCTATCTATTATGCTATTAAAAGGCCAATTAATATAAATAGACTAGATATAGGACAAACCAGATACAAGGCAATCTCGTAGTTAGAGGTCACAGCAGCTGTAGAACGCTGTAACGGCACGGATGTCCAGTACAAGCATGGCTGCTAAGTTTGCTTCCTCACGAGACCAATTCTACATAAACAGTGGCATCTCTTCCACCCCTGTGTCTAGTCACGTTACTATTCACACCGCTAATTTCTGCCCATTTATTAACGAGGACAGGGAGGCGTCTTTTTATGCATTATTTTATCAGTTCCGATCAGAGAAAACAGTTTTTTACTGTTTGTTATGCTGGACTGGAAGTTTCCAAGAAAGTAAATTATGTTTAATGTATATAAAGTTTATGGGGTGACCATTTCCTCTCCGATTGACTCGTTTAGTTACGTCTTGTATATTTCGCCTCAGGGAGAAAGTTACTTAGTTCTATCTTAGCTTCAATTGAATCCAGTCTTATATAATACTTTTAAAATATAATTAAATTGTAGACTGGAAGAATTAAGAATTTGGGAGAAATAATAGTTACGTTGCCAATGTTGGCTGACACAGTACTCCGCTATGCTGTCCAGAGAGCATCTAGACCTTTCCTCACTGGAAATTAATACAGTTAGTATGGTTAGTTTTCTGACGTAACGAATTTAGCTTATTATATCAGGGGTTAGTAATTGGGGTGTCGGAAATATCCGACAGCGTGCTTCAGTGTAGGCCTTACTCTTCGCTGGAGAGTGAATGTAGTTTCTATAAACTTATAGGCTGATTCTTCATAAATAGGATGACCATATGTACCGTTTTGAATGAGTCTGTATTTTTTCATATTTCCAGACTGTTGCGTCATTTTAATAACAAATTTAATTTTCCCCGTTTATAATAAAATCAATAAATAATTTTTAATACTGAACAATCATAAATTATTATCAATAACTTATAATCGCATATCAATATTATGGATACCAGTACCTCGTATAACCATAGAGTTGTATTATTTGATTGATATTGGCAATTATTTATTCAGAGTAAATAACAAATTCATGTTGGCAACCTTGTGAATCTCTGATGCAGTGTGTGTTCTGCTGTCGCGTTAGTTTTGGTTTTGCCTGTATGTTAACCTGGGGCTTTGTTGTTCTATGCCAGTGGCTTATACTTCATATTTGTTAAATCATTGTCTATCTTTACAGTGTCAAAGAGGCGAAACTACAGGTTTACTGACGATCTCCAGAAGGAATTCAAATTTATTAAACTGGACAATCTGTGGGGTGATGGAACAAGAGTGGTATGCCAGCTTTGTAAGATCTATTTTTCCGTGGCTCGCCGTGGTAGAAACGACATCCAGTTACATCTACATTCCCAGAAACATCAGGATGTTGTAAAGACTCTGGCTTCTAGTAAGTAAATTTTATTATGGATTTTGTCATTGCAGAATAATTGCAAACTCAATAAGTTCATGTAATAAAACTTGTTATCACTTTACTTTTTCATCAATTTAATATATATTACGTAACTCACTTTTTCCTTCACAATGTCCAGTTTTTGTCTGAAGGTAATATGATCAGCCTACTGATAAACGGCTAACACAAATTTGCAGTTAATTTTAAGTTATAAGATGAAACAATCAATCTCTTACAAGAAATAAAACTACTGACAGGTATATAATGAGGAAGATTTGAGTTTACATAACTGCTATATAAATTTCAATAGGGTAAGGTATTGATTACGAGACATTATATTGATGGAGTTACAGTTCTAGACAGTAAAGTATTAGGTAAGTTAGTAGCACAAGATGGAACACTATGATAAGGAAAGCTGCAGATGTACTGTGTCTACCACAGAAACTCCTTTTCGGGACATTCTCTGGACCAAAAGAGAGTTTCCCTTGGATTGGAAATTTGTCACTCCCAACTTCAAAAAAGTTAGAAAGAGCTCAGCAGAAATCTGCTGACTGATCAGCCTGACCTCATATATCTGCGAGTACAGAGAGAATCTTAATAGAATAATTTAACATCTCAATTATTCACCAATCTCGTCAAATCAACACAACATGGGTTTATTAAAAATAATTACTGGCTTACAAATCTGCTCACATTTTTAGAAACCTAGATCTTACCTGGAGAAGGTCTCCAGAGTTGGTCTATTCCCTGAGCCCAGCCGTGGAATAGAACGTTGTAGTTGATATATGGGCATATGGGCCCATATATTGACTACAACCAGGTTGTTCTAGTAGTTCTTGGAAGAACTAATCTAATTGCTTCTTGAAGAAATCCACCTTTGCCCTAACCTAGCCAACTAGTGAACTTACGAACAAAAAATGTTACATTATGTAAATATCGCAAGCCACTACCATATTCTTGTACATGAAATTTTAGCCTTAGGTAAAGTATACGTCAAAATGCGTGCTATAAAAAAAGGTAAGTTATTCATATTAATCTCATTTTATGGGCTATCACTCCATGGTCACACTTATCAGATGCCTCTGCAAGATATGTGTATGACTTTTTTATGTAAAGGTGAGGTGAAGGTTTTTTATGATTGCCGTTCATCGAGTGTTAATTTAGCTGTGTGCAAATATGATTTGTGACTGTGCTATTGCCTCTCTCCTTTGACCACCCATAAATAGCTTCATTGTCTACCACTTAATTTACGATCGAAATATATTCATATGTTTTTATGTTAATGATAATTAATATTGTATTATCTTACTGTATTTATTTTTACTAATTTCTTCATATGTAAACTTGCAGATAATCCGTTTGTGTGTAGCACCATAGAGATCCCTACTGTTGTGGGTCTCCTGAGGAATATTCTTACCCAGTATCCCGATAATGGTCAGATAATCAAGGTACGTTTCCAAGTAACTTGTGCAGGAAATTCATCAATGGGATATGTTCATTTTTTAACTATTAGTGACATTTTCTACGGTTCCCCGGAGCTATCCATGGCTGATATGGATACCCTTACTATTTTGCATCAGTCGATGAGGGTGGAGTTCTAGGCCTACCGGGGTCCACGAGCCAGAACCTGGCCCCTCACAGAGGCACGGGGAGCAATGGCCCATAGAAATGCACATGTGATTTGGAGCATTCTATATCTGCCATCGACCGGGACAGGCACCCAGAAAGGTAAGCGCCACAAAACAAACCACTATTCTGGTTAACAACGAGAACTGACAAACGAGTGGACAGAACTCCCAAAAGAAAAACAAGCAAACAAGCATGACATCACACGAGCCGCGCCGCATGTCTGCGCAGCTCCCCTCTCCCCGGGAGGGGGAAGGGGGAGCCCCAGACATCCGAGCCGGCGATCCACGCCCCAGTTCCTCGGCTGATGGGATCGTGCATGGTCGTGTGGCTCCAGCTCCAGTCTTGTCTCAGTGCTTTGACTTGTTTTCAGTGCTGCTCTTACGGTGGTCGTGTGAGCTGGCAGTAGTTTTCTCAGGTACTCGGGCTGCATGTGCTTAGGGTCACCTTCCCTGAGTGCCCTGTAAGTACCGCCCTTGGGGCTTGGGGTTGCCTTCCACAAGTCACCTTGGGTCTACCTCTGTTGGCTTTTCCTGCTTGGCGTTTGGCCGCCCCGAGTGTTTACCTTGGGGTCAGTGGTAGTTATAGCACTGGTGGGGCACAGGGTACTGCGTAGCTAGTTTTCACCTATAATAGCAGCCGGCTCTGTTCCCACTGGGTACGTTGTCCACTTGTGTGGTTTTTCTTTTCTTTTTGTTTTTACCTGGTGGGGGGGGGGGTGGTCTGCCTTGTGTTTTCCCTTCCCCTTATATTAGGGTCGTTTGTGTGGTGGCATCCCCTGCTTCGCCCTCGCGAGTGGACACGTCCCATGGGTTCAGCTTTTAGCAGTTTGCTTGGTAGTTTGGGACGCCGGTTAGCAGTGCCCTGCCTGGGATAACCCTTAGCAGACCCAGTCTGGGAAACCCCGCGGGGGCTCTCGGGTCCGATGGAGGAGACCCTTGCGTCCTCTCTCGCTGTGTGCGAGTTTTAGGGTTGCTCTGTCCCCTTGTCTCAGGGTGACTCTCATTGTTTTTGCCTCCGTCATGCTGCCTGTTGGGTCGGTGACACATTCGACTCTGTGTCCTGCGAGCTGTGTTGCTTTTTCGTGATTCAATTCACCCAGTCTGCTGATGATTTACTTAGGGTGCAGGCAGCTCGTGCATTGCAAGGTAGGTTTAGGTTGTTGCAAGGCGCTCGGGTTGTCACTTCCCCGTACGCCCCGAGGCTGCCCCGTTTTGTGTATATGGACCCGGACTTGGGGGTGTTGGTCACTTCGGCCTTGGTTCCGTCTGCGCCCCCTTGTTCTTCTCCTTCAGTGGTTCATTCTGTTCCCCCTCTCCCCCTGCTTCCGGCCCTAAGCATCTGAGGGCTTTGGGGTCGGGGTGGGGTTTAGAGGTTTCTGAGACTCGGGCAGTTTCAGGGGTTGCCCCGTCCGGGGTGGCTACAGAGGCATTCAAGTCTGTTCCTCCAGCCGATGCTCTGGGGTCTGATCAGTGGGCCCCTTCTCTTTCGGCTGCCCCGGCTTTTTCTTGTGAGGCCGAGGCTTTGGAGGACGGCTCAGCCCCGGGGCCTGGTGTAGAAGATCCTGGGATTGGTGAAGAGCTGACTTGGTGGCCTTGGGCTCAATTGGACCCCGCCTGGATTTTCCGTCCTTCTGAGCCGGGCTTACTGATGCAATGAGTGGGGTTTTCCTTTCCCCCCTCTGCGTACGATTTGGACTTGGGTTCTGCTCCTCCCCGGGTTTGGTTCCTTGTCCCTGTAGATTCTTCAGTTCCGTCTTTCCGGAGGATTTCGGCGGAATGGACGGTCGATGCCGACTCCTTCAGTTGGCTCTGCCGGACGTTTGGGCGCCCAGAGGTGGACCTCTTCGTGTCGGCGTGGTCGAGGCGTCCTCCGATTTACGTGGCGCTTCCCCGACTGCGAGGCCGTCGGGATCGACGCTTTTTGGCAGGACTGGTCGAGGTGGGGGTTCCTGTACCTCTTTCCCCTGGTTCAGCTGCTGCTCCAGGTCATGGCTCGCTTGGAGACTTACCAGGGTGAAGTGGTCCTCTTAACCCCGTGGGGGCCGGCCCAGCCGTGGTTTCAGGCGCTGCTTACCTGGTGTCCGAACCCTGAGGTTTTTCCGCAGCTCCGCCTCTTTCAGGTGATCGGGCCGGTCCGGTACATGACTGGTTCGCTCTTCTCCGTGAGTCTTCGCGTTTGGTGTTTTTGACTCGTGTTTATCACCATCTTAATGGTGAGCAGGTGGCTTCCTTTTTGGTTTCTCACCTGCGAGTTTCCTCTCAATGGCAGTATGAAGTTTCCTGGCTGTCCTTCCGGTTCTTTTTGACCCTTCGTCGTTGTTCCTCGCTTTCGGTTCGGGTGGTGTTGTCCTTTCTCTCTTGGTTGTTTCATTACCGTCATCTGATGCCTAATACTGTCGCCTCGTAACGTGCGGCGCTGGCAGAGCCGCTGCAGCTGGCTTTCAGAATTTATGTTACTTCTGCGCAATTTCGCAAGTTGTCTCGGGCATTGTTTCACCTCCAGCCTGCTCATGCGCCACCTGAGCCGTCCTGGTCCTTTGACAGAGTGCTCTTCTATCTTTCTTTTCTTCGGTTTGTTGTGCCCCTTCGGTACAAGATTGTTTTGCTAAGGCTCTTTTTCTGTTGACATTAGCCTCTGGGGGTCGCGTGGTGGAGCTTCATGCTCTTCTCCGGCGCAGAGGTTTTTGCTCCTTTGGTCGTGGTCTTCGTTATGTTTGTCTGCAGCTGTCTCCCTTTTTTCTGGCGAAGAATGAGACTGCTGCTTTCCGGAGGGATCCTTGGGTTGTGGATGCTTGGTTTGTCAGCCCGGGGGTTCACCATGTGTTGTGTCAGGTTGCGGCCCTCTGCTGTTATCTGTGCACCACGGCTTCTGTGTCCAGGGACAAGCTTTGGGTTGATCCGGTTTCCCTTCTTCCCTGTTCGCTGTTTTGGGTCTCTCAGGTCGTCCGCAGGGTTATTAAATCCAGCCAGCCTGTGGTCTATCCCCGTGCCCATGACATTCGTAAGTTTGTTGCTCTTGCTGCCGTCTTCATCAATATGTCTTGGGCTGACATTTGGGCATGGGGATTTTGGCGGTCGAACAGGGTCCTGGCTGCACGCTACCTTGTGAACGTTTCTGGGCCCAGTCGGGCCTGTGTTGCTTTAGGTCAGCAGATGCAGCCCATTGTCTCGTCTTTGCGTTGAGGAGTGGAACACTGATTGCCTCCCGGGTAAGTCCCCTTGGTTTTCTTTGGTGAGGTAGCTCCGGGGAGCCGTAGGGGCTCCCCCCAGAAAACCAGGATTGAATGTAATGAAACGCCATTTTCTGGGTGAGTCCCAGAGGCTCCCCGGCATCCCTCCCACCCTCCGGTCAGCGGTTTTTCGTGTTTTTTATATCCAACCTCTGAACTAGGGCGTGCATCGCCGGCTCGGGGGTCTGGGGCTCCCTTTTTCTCCTCTGGGGGAGGGGGAAGCTGCGCAGACATGCGGCGCGGCTCGTGTGATGTCATGCTTTTTTGCTCGTTTTTCTTTTGGGGAGTTCTGTCCACTCGTTTGTCAATTTTCGTTGTTAACCAGAATAGGGGTCTGTTATGTGGCGCTTACCTATCTAGGTGCCTGTCCCAGTCGATGGCAGATATAGAATGCTCCAAATCACATTTGCATTTTTATGGGCCATTGCTCCCTGTGCCTCTGTGAGGGGCCAGGTTTTGGCTCGTGGTCCCCGGTAGGCTAGAACTCCACCCACATCGACTGATGCAAAATAGTTAGGGTATCCATATCAGCCATGGATAGCTCTGGGGAGCCTGCGGGACTCGCCCAGAAAATGGCGTTCATTACATTCAACGCTGGTTTTATGTATATGTTTACTCATAAGTGTACTACAACACAAAATTGGAGTTCTAAATTCATCCATACTTTCATAAACAAAATCTATATATGTATATTTCAAACCTTATTCGGAGTTAAAAAAAATACGTGTTAGATTTTAGAAGAAAAATTTATGTTAATTGTATGTAGTGACTATTGTACTGCACTAAAGCTTATATCACACTAACAATAAATGACTTTTCATTCACCTGGGCTCTAGGAGACTCGAACCATGTGTAACACAAGACCCACTCTACCAATGTACTTACCAATGGGGACACTCACTGCTGTTATGGATGTTTAATAATAAACAACTGCCACAACTTTCCCTAATTTACGTGTATGACTGAATTACTGGCTACAGGGGAAGAAGGAGTCCAATAACATTAAATTAAGTTTAATTAAGTCATTGGAGGATCACAGTGAAATTCCTCAAGGCAAATTCTGATCCCTGGGACTCAAAATTAATATGGAGGGGGGAAATTACCTAAACACAAGAAATCATTTATCACCTTTATTGACAATTAATCAAAATGAGAATGAAGCACATCCTAGTATATAAATCCCTATCTGTATAGGCAATGGGTGGGGGAGGGGGGGGGGGGGGTGTTACACCAACAAGGCATAACTCAAATGTTGCATATCACCGGACTTTTTTGCTACGTAGCCAAGATGTTGCTGACTCCCCAAAAGGTATGATGTTCACCTTCTCTCCAGAACACACCAGTCACACTAACAATTGTTCTTCCTTCTCACAGGAAGGCCCATAAGGCTCCGTGCCCTCATCCTGCAGTCAATGGGTACCAGGCCCCCTAAGGTCTACCGCCAATCATTTCAAATCCAGGTGCTCGGCCCCCTGAGTCCAGCTAATGAGTTCCAGGCTGGTTCCAGGTTCCTAGTTCCCTAGGACGCTCCGCCCCACTTAGGCCTCCATGGCGTACAACTAATCGGTTCACCACCGCTTGGGCACCCTGGCCATGAGACCAATGGCCCAGAAAGACAGCCAAAATGGCAGCCAGGAAGGCAGCCAGGATGGCAGCCAGGAAGGCAGCCAGGAAGGCAGCCAGGATGGCAGCCAGGAAGGCAGCCAAAAAGGCAGCCAGGATGGTAGCCAGGAAGGCAGCCAAGAAGGCAGCCAGGAAGGAAGCCAGGATGGCACCCAGGAAGGCAGCCAAGAAGGCAGCCAAGAAGGCAGCCAGGAAGGCGGGGTTTTCTCAGGGACCGGATAAATAATCTGGACCAGAAAGTGTTGAGAAGCAAAGCTTATTTGTGCTCTGCCAAGAAGGTAACTTGAGAGCCACAGTGTTTATGATCCTGGGCTGATGGATTTGCTCCACCCGTCACGGGTATAGGGAAAAGGAGGCTGGAGGGGGGGGGGAAAGAAAGGGGAGAAAGAGGGAATAGAGAGGAGAAAGCGAGAGGGCAAACTCTCTTGCAAGGGGGACAGACCGCCGAACCACCAAGTGGGACCCTTGACTAAGGATTTATTGTCCCTGTCCAATGTCTAACCTGCCAAGGACTGGGTAGGGAGAAGAAGGAAGGGGAAGGGAGAGCGAGAGCTTCAACAGGCCGTTACACTTTGACCCCATGCGTGTGGCAGAAGCTCTATCCACTCAGCTATGAGATTTCATAGCTGGGTGAATAGAGTCTCCTAGAACCCAGGTGAATGAAATGTTTATATCCAGGAAGTGTGGAGAACAATTTAGTAGATATGACATTACTGCATAAAGGGCAATATTAGTTTAACACATCATATTAACAGTAAATATTACATTATAAACTGCAGGAACTGGTACAGAACGCTGAAGACGCAGGAGCGACGGAGGTGGAGGTGGTGCACGACACCCGCCGAGTCCAGTGTCCCGGAGCTCACGCTCATCTTCACACCTTCCTCACGGTAAATGATTTGTTTCTTGTCATAACTTCCAGTCATCAGTAGCCTGGTGTACATGGCAGTGTTTCTGTACACCATCATGCTAGTGTACATGGCAGTGTTTCTGTACACCAGCATGCTACTGTACATGGCAGTGTTTCTGTACACCAGCATGCTACTGTACATGGCAGTGTTTCTGTACACCAGCATGCTAGTGTACATGGCAGTGTTTCTGTACACCAGCATGCTACTGTACATGGCAGTGTTTCTGTACACCAGCATGCTACTGTACATGGCAGTGTTTCTGTACACCAGCATGCTAGTGTACATGGCAGTGTTTCTGTACACCAGCATGCTACTGTACATGGCAGTGTTTCTGTACACCAGCATGCTAGTGTACATGGCAGTGTTTCTGTACACCAGCATGCTAGTGTACATGGCAGTGTTTCTGTACACCAGCATGCTAGTGTACATGGCAGTGTTTCTGTACACCAGCATGCTAGTGTACATGGCAGTGTTTCTGTACACCAGCATGCTAGTGTACATGGCAGTGTTTCTGTACACCAGCATGCTAGTGTACATGGCAGTGTTTCTGTACACCAGCATGCTAGTGTACATGGCAGTGTTTCTGTACACCAGCATGCTAGTGTACATGGCAGTGTTTCTGTACACCAGCATGCTAGTGTACATGGCAGTGTTTCTGTACACCAGCATGCTAGTGTACATGGGAGTGTTTCTGTATGCATGAAATGTGATAAAATTTTCAGGATTGATTAATAGGGAAAACTTCTAGGGGACTTGTACTGTATTAAATTAAAAAATTACTGTATGAAAATTAATTCAATTAAAGTCCCTAGCTAGGGTCGTAAATCCTAGCTCCTCTTTTCTAATGGCAGACTGTGGGCTGCTAGGGGCAGGTGGGGTCCCTAAAGGTGAATGGAGAAGTTGATTGAAGATCCACAATCCACCTGCGGACAATTCGACACATCAGCTTGTATCGTTAATACAAGGATAAGATTAACTAACTTAGTTCTAGATTTGAACACTGGTTCTGTTTAAATCAAGGATCTAAACATGTACACAGTCCAGCCTTGCACCATAACTACAACAGTCAAAATTCATATATTAACAAACACAACAATTAGTATTGTAGAAGTATGATTATGAATATGCAATTAAATGACCTTAAATATGGTCCCAGTACTGTTAACTAAGTACAAGAGATTATATTCAATATGATAAACTTATTTTATAAATTAAAGATAACTAAGTAAGCAATTGTTAACTTAAGGTATATTATCAATATTATATATATATATATATATATATATATATATATATATATATATATATATATATATATATATATATATATATATATATATATATATATATATATATATGTCGTACCTAATAGCCAGAACGCACTTCTCAGCCTACTATGCAAGGCCCGATTTGCCCAATAGGCCAAGTTTTCATGAATTAATTGTTTTTCGACTACCTAACCCACCTAACCTAACCTAACCTAACTTTTTCTGGTACCTAACCTAACCTATAAAGATAGGTTAGGTTAGGTTAGGTAGGGTTGGTTAGGTTCGGTCATATATCTACGTTAATTTTAACTCCAATAAAAAAAATTGACCTCATACATAATGAAATGGGTAGCTTTATCATTTCATAAGAAAAAAATTAGAGAAAATATATTAATTCGGGAAAACTTGGCTTATTAGGCAAATCGGGCCTTGCATAGTAGGCTGAAAAGTGCATTCTGGCTACTAGGTACGACATATATATATATATATATATATATATATATATATATATATATATATATATATATATATATATATATATATATATATATATATATATATATATATATATATATATATATATATGAATAATGAAAACTCACACCCCAGAAGTGACTCGAACCCATACTCCCAGAAGCAACGCAACTGGTAACTACAGGGCGCCTTAATCCGCTTGACCATCACGGCCGTCAAAAGGAAGTGATAGCCGAGGCTATTTGAGCCACTTCCCCGACGGCAACTCGGATGGTAATCTTGGGCATAGCATTTCACCAAATCACCTCATTCTTTGGGGCACACGTGAGGAACACAAATGCGAACAAGCCTGAATGGTCCCCAGGACTATATGAGTTTTCATTCGCATATAGTCCTGGGGACCATTCAGGCTTGTTCGCATTTGTGTTCCTCACGTGTGCCCCAAAGAATGAGGTGATTTGGTGAAATGCTATGCCCAAGATTACCATCCGAGTTGCCGTCGGGGAAGTGGCTCAAATAGCCTCGGCTATCACTTCCTTTTGACGGCCGTGATGGTCAAGCGGATTAAGGCGCCCTGTAGTTACCAGTTGCGTTGCTTCTGGGAGTATGGGTTCGAGTCACTTCTGGGGTGTGAGTTTTCATTCGCATATAGTCCTGGGGACCATTCAGGCTTGTTCGCATATATATATATATATATATATATATATATATATATATATATATATATATATATATATATATATATATATACCAGCAGCACTTGTAACCAAGTCTGAGTCTGTGTATGGCTACTGCAATGTCTCTGGATATCTTTTTGCCAGGCTTGAAAGAGGAGTAACCAGTGGCTTGTTCGTACCATATCGCAGTGGATCTTCCTTCCGCTACTTTGGCTCTGTGGCGACTTTTGATAGTTGAGAATATTTTCTTCTTGATTTGCTCCTTTATCTGTGAGAAACTTGGAGGGATTTGAACCTGTACAACAGGTAGAGTAGTGGCAGTTTTTGCTAGTGAGTCTGCCTTTTCATTAACATCTATGCCAATGTGACTTGGTAACCAATTTAGGGTGATTGACAGCCCTAGATTATGGGCTTCTTTTCCAATATGTTGAATTTCTGTGAGGAGTTGTATATTATATCTGTGCTGACTGGATAACAATGCCTGGAGCGAAGATTTAGAGTCAGTATGAATGATAACATCATGTAAATTATTCTCAATTGTATAGTTTATTGCCTCCTTCAGGGCATATAATTCTGTTTGCAATGTTGAGCACCCACTATTCATATTCCAGTAAGCTTCATGGTTGGTAGTTTAAACTGCTGCCCCAGTAGAACCTTTTTCTTGATCAACTGATCCGTCTGTGAAGATGTGAGTCGTTGTAGGTCTTGAGATGGTTTCCATGTGTTGTTCTATTACTTCATTGAGCCTCTGCGGGTCACATGCTGATTTTTTAACTGGTAATCCTTCAATAATTATCTTTAGATTCGATTCTTCCCATGGAGGAGGCTGTCGAAAGTGTTGATATGGTCTATCTTCCCCTTTGTTTTTAATGATCCATTTCAGGTCCACTTTCTCTAGAATCTTGACCAGATTATCCATCAATGAGCTTGTTCTATACTGTAGGTTTTTCTGAAAGGATCTCTGTATGCTGTCTTTGATTGACAGTCTCGCGGTTGTTCCAATAAGTTTTGCTGGTATGGTGGCTATCCTTTGTTCCATCCTGTTTTCTAATGCTGGTAAATTTGTTTCCATTCTAAGGTTCTCTCTACGCGTCCATATAGGTGCTCCCAGTATTGTTCTCAGAGCATCATTTTGAGACACTTCCAGTTTCTCCCACTGGTTATCACTGAGGGATGTAAGAGCAGGAGCAGCGTAGTCGATGAGTGACCTAACTGCTTGAACGTAGTACATTTTGAGTACTGGTAGAGATGCACCATCTCTAAGACTGGTCAGAGAGCGCAAAGCTGAGTTTCTGGCTTTACAGCGTTGCCGAAGATATTCAATTTCTTGAGTGAATTTCAACTGGTTGTCTATTATGACTCCTAGGTATTGAAAAGAGGTAACCCACTCAATTTCTTGTCCTTGTATTGCCAGTCTGATGTCTTGAGTTCTCATTTTAACGGCCATAACTTTTGTTTTAATGCTATTTATTTTCACTGCTATGCGTTCCGCTTCCCTGCTGATAATATCTAGGCTTTTTTGTGCATGGTTCCTTGCACCTTTGTCATTGATGATGACCACAAAATCGGCTGCATAGTTAAGAAGTTTAGCTTTTGGTAGCTTGAGCTTCATGAATTGTTCCATGAGACAGTTGAAGAGGAAGGGGCTTAGTATTCCTACCTGCGGAGTTCCATTTTCTAGCCTCTTTGAGGTCGATGTTTTTCCGTGGAATTTGACTGTAGCTTCTCGGTTAAGCAGGTTTCCTTTGGCAAAGGCAAGATCGTGTCCTTTGATTTCCTTATCCACAAGGCAGCACAGTGTAGCTGGAGCATTGGCTAACTCGAAGGCTTTTTCAAGGTCTAGAAAAATAAGGATTCCAGGTTTGTCATTGATTTGATCCAGGAGGGAGGTAAGGCATTCTGTGGTTCCAACTCCTTTTCTGTAAGCAAACATATTTTGGTGTAGTAGATTGGCTTTCCATTCATTTCGATTAAGGGCCATTCTTTCTGCAGTTTTGGCCAGACAGCTTGTTAATGAGATGGGTCTTGGATTTCCTGGGTCTTTAGGTTTTGGAATGGGAACTATAATTGCACTGTTCCAAGAGAGTGGTCGGGTTCTTGTCACCCAAACTCTGTTGATGAGATTCAAGAAGGCTTCTTTGCCCTTTTCTCCTAGCTTGGCTAGTATGTTGTAAGTGATTTTGTCCTCGCCTGGAGCTGTATTTTTAGTTTTCTTTCTAGCACTTCTGACTTCTTTCAGATTGAAAGGTTGGTCCAGTTCGTCAGGTAAGGCTAAAGCATCATCTATTTTTTTCCATCTTGCTGCTTGAAGTCTTTATTGGTGAGTCAGAGTTGCTTGAGGAAGTTGAGTGGAACTGGCTCTTGAAGCAAATAGATTTGCTAACCTTTCTGCTTCTTGCTCTGGATGAACATGATGTGGCAGAGCAGGAGGCGATTTTCCTTTGGCCTTGTTGATCTGCCTCCAGATGTCGCCAAAGGATGTATGCTGATTTAGCTTGGCACACCACTCGAGCCATTTTTCTTCTCTGAGTTTTGCTGTTTCTTCGTGCACATGATCTCGGACAGCTCTGAGAAGTCCTAGATTAGCTTCGCTTCTATCTCTTCTGAAAATCTTTCGTGCACGATATAGTCTGTTATGCATCTCTTTGATCCTATCACAGTAATACCAATGGTCCTTATGTTGTTGGGTAATTGTTTTCCTCTTGGGGATGGCGTGATTTGCTGCTCTATGTATTGCATTTACTAAATCTTTTTCCATTTCTTCGGTGTTGTCAGGAGGAGTGTAGTTTTGGTGCCAAGTTTCGAGAGCTTCCTGAAACTTTGTTCAATTTGCTTTGATAAAGTCCCATCCGGGCTCGGGAGCTGGAGGTCTAGGAGGTAGTGCTATATTAATAACTGTTTTTGTGGCAAGTGGTCACTGGTCAGAACATGATCAGCTGACCAATGACACAACTCATAAATACTGGTGGAAACAAACGTGAGATCCAACTTTCCCCACCAGTGTGGGTTGGTTCCGTCGAATTAAGCAGACTGACTTCCGGTACTTCATCCAAAAGGTGTTCAATATGTCTTCCGTTGGCGTCGGTTCTTGGTGAATCAAGAAGTAATTCACTATGAGCGTTGAAGTCACCAGAGATGATAGTAGGTGTAGTGACTGCTATTTCAAAGATAGCTGAGAGATCCATGTCGTGTTCTCTAAGGCTCTTGTATACATTGAAGATGGACAGCATTGAGTTCCTCATAATGAGATTAACTCCCATAATTTCGACGTTCTCGCCACAGTTGGGCAGGTCTGTGATTACCGTGGCATTGATATGATTTCTTACTAGAATTGAAATGCCTCTGGTGCCACCTTGTGCCATATGGCAGTGTAAACCTTGATATCCTGGGATATTAATATTTCTTTCAGTCCTGGTGAGTGTTTCTTGAAGTAGAACAATATCAGTGCTGTCCTTGAGAAGCACTTCTCTGAGTATTTGTGCTTTGTTTTTGAATCCTTGACTATTCCGTTGTATAATTCTGAGATTGTCCATTTTTCCGTTATAGTGGAATCAGTGAGTCCATGGTTTTTACAGTGCTGATTTTCCCGACGACTTGTGTCTTCTTGGCTGGAGTAGAGACTTTTTTCTTGGTAGGTGAGGAGACTCTTGGTTGGGTTGAAGCGTCTTTGCTGCATCCAGCTACTGGTGCATTTGATGATGTAGGGATCATCATTTCTGCTTGGGAGGTCTTGGAGGCAATGGCAGGAATGTTCGTTTTGCTGCTCTGATCTATTCTGTTGCTGTTTCTTTGAGGAGTAGTGCTTCTTTGTTTCCTCCAGTTGTTGGAGGCCCTGTTCTTGCTCAGACTAGAAGGATTTGGTGCGTCAGACTGTAGCTGATCTTCATTTATTCGGACTTGCCGAGGGGTGTACCACTGGCTTTTTACCGACAGTCTGGTCGATTGAGGTCTAGAAGTTGTTACTTTGGGTTGCTGGGTTGATCGGAAAGCTAGTATTCTTTTTACCCTTTCTGGACATCGTTTGTTCCAGGCGTGATGTGTATCCCCGCAGTTTGGGCATTTTTCTTTCCTTTGTCTGCCTTCTTTATGCAGATTCTTGCATATGTCGGTATTATGGAGCTCGCTACATACACCACATCGTTCCGGGCCTCTGCAGCCATCTTTGTGGTGGCTGAAGCGCTGACATCTGTAACAGTGCATGGGTTCTGGATTGTACAGCCTTAGCCTGAATTGACCACAGATGCCAACACTCAGAGTGTTGATGCGAGGTCCTTTTATTGTTACGAGGACCTGTTTTGTTTCTATATTGTTGTGCTTGTATCTTTCCGCCGTTGTCACATTTGGGCATTCTAGGAGTCTGTTTGCATGAACTTCGACCGGGAAATTTTGTATTATCATTTTGTTGATTTTTTCTTCTGGTTTCAGTTCCACTAGGTGTTCTGTGTTCCTGAGGTTTGTGATTATATCCGGATTAGCTGTGGATATGTTATATCTGCCTCTAATGTCAGGTTTGGCTCTAAGATCAGATCCTGGATTATTCTTTTCCATTGCGGCAATGTAAGCATAAGTGGGACAGTCTACTGTTTTTTTTGGTTTTGAAGATGGTCCTTGGCATTGGTTTGGGTGCTGCTCTTGAGTTTCGGTTGGCTTCTGAATTGGTTTCTTTGGGCGTTTCTTCGGTTCTTCTTCGTTTGTTTGCCTTTCCGTTGCCTACAAGTTGCCACAGTGGTTCGTTGAGGGCTGGGTCGTCTTCAGCCATTTTCCTTGCTCTTGCTACTAGACCATTGTGTCCTTCTAACGTTAATAATTTCAGAAGGATGGTTAGGAAAGTCATATCCAGGGGGGACATGGTTGCACTGTACGAAAAGAGTAACTGAGGGAGTGACTGTAACTGTGTACTGCTACACTCAGCGACTTCTCAGTGAGTTCTGATGGACAGGACACCTGGAGTTAGGAGGACACCTAACACAAAAAAATGGGTATAAATTGGATAAGTTTAGATTTAGGAAAGACTTGGATAAATACTGGTTCGGTAACAGGGTTGTTGAATTGTGGAACCAATTACCGCGAAACGTAGTGGAGGTGGGGGCCCTCGATCGTTTCAAGCGTGGGTTTGACATGTATTTGAGTGGGATTGGCTGGTTATAAATAGGAGTTGCCTCGTATGGGCCAATAGGCCCTCTGCAGTTACCTTTGTTCTTATGTTCTTATATTATGGCCATTAATCCACTTGTAAACTTCTATCATGTAACCCCTAACTCTTCACCTTTCCAGTGAATGCAATTTAAGCTTTATCAATCTTTCTTCATATGAAAGACCCCCCCCCCCCTCCCCGCTCAGCTCGTTGTTGCCGTGAGGGGGCTTAGTGGGCGGCAGCCGGAGTGTGATGCTCCTTGGGAAAGTCCTCTGTCCATTTTTAGCCTTGTGCTCCTGCTGCCGTCCTCTCCAATTATGCTGAGCACCTTTTCCTTTTCCTTCTGTTTCGTTTTTCTCCCCACTCTTCTCCTATCTGCTTGCCGTTTCCTTCCGACCTTTTGCTTGTTCTGGTTCTTCCTTTGGACTTCTTCTATTTTGCCGCCCGGGTGCTTGAGGAGGCATACTCTTGCACCAGTAGAACTGTAGTACCCGACGTCGAGAGCGAGGGGAACCTTTTATTGTCAATCCCCCTTTCGTCACTGAACCCGATCTCGACGGACTGTCGGTTCTTAAGGTGGCGTTTGTGGGGCGTATACTCACGACGCACCCCTAGGAGGCCCCGGCATGATCGGCGATAGCTTCTTGTTGGGTGTCCTGCCTCTAATTGTGGCTCCATGGTGGGTGTGGGGGCACATTCGGGAATGAATATTCCTTTTCGTAGCGATGATAACCCCTGTTTCGACTGTTTCTGCTTTACCTTCTCAGGCTCCTGGGGTGGGCGACCAAGCCCCCGAGTCGGTCCGTGTTGGAAGACCGGGCTCTGTAGCCTCCGCTGCATTGGGCCCCGACCTTGCTCCTCCTTTGGCCTCTCTGACTCCTTCCCTTGGCTCCTCTCCCTCCTCTGTGGTTGGGTCGAGCCCCAAGCCCCCAGTGGTGACTACCTCGTCCCCTGGCGCGGCTCCATCTCTAGTTGTAACTACTGCGCCTTTTAACCCCTCTCTCTCTGGGGGTTCTCACCGCCGTCCTCGTCACGGCCGCCCTCGCTCGATTCCTTCCCGTTCTGCTTCCTATCAAGCCTTGTTTGGTCCCGCTTCGTGGGCCAAATATTTTGATCTCCATCTGGATTCTGCGCCTCCTGATGATTTCTCCCTCCATCGACATCTCGTTGATTTCGTGGATGCCTCCGTTACTTTCAACCCCACTCGTCTCGGTACACGTGTCGTTGCTGCTCCTTCTCAAGATGCTGCTTCCCGCTTGGCTGCCTTATCCTGCCTTGGCGAGACCCCTGTTCGGGTCTCGAAGAACGCTCAGTTGAATGCCAGTGTTGGCACTATTTTGCTCCCGCCCCATGTTGCGACTGGTGTTCGGGACCTGCGCGACTGCCACGACGATATTCGACATATCCTTGCTGCCCAAGGCCATTCTATTCTCCAGGTGGACACGTTTACTCGTCCCACTCGTGGTAGTCGCCGTCAACCCCTCCGGGTTGTGAAGATTACCTTTGATGGTAGGACCCTTCCACCCTCTGTCATTCTTGCTGGTGCCAGGTGCTCTGTCCAGGAGTACATTCCTTCTCCTCGGCTCTGTAACAAGTGCTGGAGGTTTGGGCATGGTGCCCTCCACTGCTCCGGGACTGTCTCTCTCTGTCCTTTGTATGGGGGCGAAGGTCACTCTAAGTCGGAGTGCACTTCTCCCCAGGCTCATTGCCTCAACTGTGGTGAGGCCCATCCTACCTTCTCCCGTGCGTGTGTCCATTACAAGTTTGAGGCAGCCGTCCTCAACTTGAAGCACCGGGAGCGTTTATCTTTTCCTGAGGCGAGACGCCAGGTTCGCCGGCTCCCGCCTTATGCTAATATCTCTTATGCTCGCGTGTTGTGCTCTTCCTCTCCTCGTCCTTCCCACCTTCCTCAGACTCACAACCGTTTCCGAGCCTTGGACCCTGATACGCCCACTGCCCCCTCCTCTGTTCCTTTGGGTTCTCTCCCGAAGGATCCACCTCCTGGTCCTCTGTCTGGGGTTCCCCTTCTTTCTACCCAGTCTGTCTTGTCTCCTGTGTCTTCTTCCTTGTCTCCCTCCGTTCCTCCTTCCCATCCTTCCCCTCCGTCTCTTGACTCTCCCCGCCGCCTGTCGGTGCGGGCTGATGCCCATCGCTCTCCAAATGGCCGTCATGTGTGCTCTCGTTCAGCTTCTCCTGTTGAGACGCTAGAATCTGTTGCCCAGTACGTGGTTGCTGGGACACCTGTCTCTTTAAGTCAGAAGCATAAGCCTGGCTCCTCTCCTTCCTCCTCCCCGGCGGATAAGAAGGTTTCGCTTTCTTCCTCGGCCCCTACTTCTGCCTCTCTCGCTCATTCCCCTCCCATTTCGGTGGGTGCGCCCCCTGTTCCTGCTATGGAGGTTTCTTTAGCCCCCGCTTCCCTCTCGTTTGCTGCCCTTGCTGAGATGCGCTCCCCTCTTTCTACCCCCCTCTTCCTGCTGCTGTCCTTGACTGCTCCTCTCCGTTGTCTCCTCTTCCTCCTCCGGACCCCGCCCGCCCACCTCTGGTCTGTTCTCCCGCCTCCTTTCCTCCGTCTTTGCTCAGTTTACCCATGCCCCCTAACCCTGACTTTGCTGACCCTGATCCCGACCCTGATATTCTTTAACGTGCTATGTTGCTCTTTCGCCTTTGTTTCTTCCTTGTTCTCTGTTGTTGTCCTTTCTCTTCTCGTCGATGTCTATTCTTCAATGGAACGTTCGAGGTTATTACGCCAATTTCCTCGAACTCCAACTTCTGATTTCGCGGTTTTCCCCCCTTTGTGTCTCTCTGTCAACTGTCGTCCTGGTCGTTTTCGTGGCTATTCCTTTCTCTCCCCCATCCCCAGCGGTTGCTGGGGCTCCTAATTCTTCTTCTCCTAATTCTTCTCCTAATTCTCTTGATTCACACTGATGTTCCCTTTGTTCCTTTACTTTTTCCTTTGCCTCTCCATTGTTCTGCTGCTCGTATCTTTGTGGGGAAATGGTACACAGTTTGTTCCATTTATCTCCCCCCAAGTGTCCCGCTTTTCCCTGTCTCTTCTGAATTCTGGTGAGCCCACTCATTTGGACTCTCGGACTCGCACCCTTTCCTGTCTTGATCTTTCTCTCTGCTCTTCTTCTCTTTACTTAGATTTCACGTGGCAGGTTCTTGATGACCTCCATGGCAGTGATCATTTCCCCATCCTTGTTTCCTTTTTCTCTTTTCTCCCTTCCCTCTCTTTCCCTAGGTGGCAGTTTGCTAAGGTGGACTGGACCCTATTTACCCTCAGTGCTGCTCTCTCTGACCTCTCCCTTCTGCCTCTCTCTCGCTCTCTCCTCCTTTTTCATGACACCGTCTTCAACGCTGATCTCCGCTCTATTCCTCGCTCTTCCTCTCGGGGTCCACGGAAGTGCGTTCCCTGGTGGAATGCGGACTGTGCTCGGGCTGTCCGCTGTAAGCGTGCAGCCTGGAAGAGGCACCACCGTAGGCAGACGACCGATTCTTTTCTTTTCTTTTGGAAAGCGAGTGCAGTGGCCCGTAGGGCCATCCATACGGCTAAACGTGAATGTTGGGCATCTTATGTCTCAACAATTACGTCCGAAACTCCTCTGCCCCAGATCTGGAAGCGTATCCGCAAGATAGCGGGTAAGTTCGTTCCCGATGTTTCACCGGTCCTTCACCTCCATTATACTCTTGTGGCGGACCCGTTGCAGGTCGCTTCCGTACTGGGTTCCCACTTTTCTTCTGTTAGCTCTGGTCTTCATCTTCCCCAATCTTTCCTTCTTCGTAAACCTGTCCTTGAGTCTCGTCCTTTAGATTTCTGCACTCGTCTTCAGCTTCCCTATAATGATCCCTTCTCTCTCTCTCTGAACTTCGTTCTGCCCTGGCCCTCTGCGGTTCTACGGCGGCGGGCTCCGATGGTATTCATTATGAGATGCTTTGCCATCTCCCTCCGTGCACGTCTCAGTATTTACTGAGTCTGTATAATCGGATCTGGGAGTCGTCGTCAGTCCCTGAGGACTGGCTCGAGGCCGTTGTCCTCCCTGTTCGCAAACCGGGGTCTCTGGGTACTTCCCCTAAGGACTTTCGCCCTATTGCCCTCACAAGTTGTGTCTGCAAACTTTTTGAACGTATGGTTAACGTTCATCTGATGTGGTTCCTGGAACACCATCACCTCTCCCCTTCTCAATTTGGTTTCTGCAAGTGCCGCAGCACGACAGATGTCCTGGTGAACTTGGAGGTCTATATTCGTACTGCTTCTGCTGCGAAGACCTCCGTTGTTGCCGTCCTTTTTGACCTGGAAAAGGCTTACGACACCACTTGGCGATATCATATTCTATCTCAACTTCATTCTTTTGGCCTTCGTGGTCATCTCCCTCTCTTTCTCCACAGCTTCCTCTCTCGTCGTTCCTTTCGGGTGCGCCTTGGTACCGCTCTCTCTGCCTCTTTTCAGCAATACGGTGTGCCCCAGGGTAGTGTTCTGAGCACTACTCTTTTTCTGGTTGCCCTCAATGGCCTTCTTTCCTCTCTTCCTTCAGGTGTTTTCTCCGCTCTCTATGTCGATGATCTTACCCTTTGCTGTCAGGGTGATGATTCGCCTCACCTTCAGCGCCGGCTTCAACTTGCAATTGATGCCGTGTCGTCTTGGGCCACCGATCATGGCTTCAAGTTCTCTACTTCTAAGACTTGTGCCATGACTTTTACGCGGAAACGGGTCGTTCTTTGTCCCTCATTGTCACTTTATGGTCATCCCCTTGAGTACAAAGATTCCGCGAAGCTTTTGGGGTTATTCCTTGACACTTCTTTGTCTTGGTCTGCCCATATCTCTTACCTCCGTGTTGAGTGCTCTAAGGCCCTTACCCTCCTTCGGGTCTTGTCCCATACTTCTTGGGGGGGCAGATAGGCGCACTCTCCTTGCTTACATTCCTCTCTCGTCCTGTCTAAGCTCAATTATGGTTGCCCTGCTTACTCGTCTGCTTCTCCTTCTACTCTTCGCCGTCTTGATGCTTTGCACCATACTGGGTTGCGCCTCAGTTCTGGTGCCTTTCGTTCGACTCCCGTCCTTAGCTTGTATGTTGACACTGGCTGGCTTCCTGTCTCTCCAAGACCGCCGTGATCGCTGCTGTCTTTGCTATCTTGCGCGGTCCTTACAACATCCTTCCTCTCACCTCTGTCGTGCTTTAACTTTTACCCCTCCTGCGGTTCGTGTTCCTCTTCACCACCTCCCTCTTTCTGTCCGGTTATCTCGCCTACAAGACTCTCTTTTCGTTCGTATTTCTAATGTTTCTCCTCATGTTGTTCCTTCTTTGCCCCCGTGGAGAGTCCCTCTTCCGCGGTTTTGTACATCCTTGACCCGTATCACTAAAGCTTTTACCCCTCCTACGGTTCTAAAACGCCTTTTCCTTGAGCACTTTTCTTCTCATTCCCGCTCCGTTTCTGTCTTCACCGATGGGTCTAATCTGCGGACGGTGTTGGCTACTCTGTTGTTTTTCCTGATCGCACTTATATGTGTCGCTTATCTCCGGAGACTAGCATCTTTACAGCGGAGCTTTATGCTATTCTCTATGCTCTTCGTCTCCTGCTTTCTCGTTGTCAGTCCTCCTTTGTAGTTGTTGTTGACTCTCGTAGTGCCCTCATGGCTCTCGGGTCCTTTAATCCGGTTCATCCAGTAGTTGTCGAGATCCAGCATTGGCTGTTTCTTGTTCACAGTAAATTTAAGTCGGTTGAGTTTTGTTGGGTTCCCAGCCATATTGGTGTCTCTTGAAATGAGCGTGCGGATGCTGCCGCCAAGGAAGCTGTCCGCTCTTGTCCCATCTCTCGTAAAGGTATTCCGTATTCCGACTTTTAGCCGGTTATCCATTCCTCCGTCCTTACCCGTTGGCAGGCTTCTTGGTTGTCTGTTACTGGTAACAAACTTCGTACTCTTAAATGTTGTGTTTCCTCGTGGCCGTCCTCCTACCACCATGGTCACTTGATGGAGCGCCGCCCTGCTCCTTATTGTCCAAGTTGCATTGTCCCTCTTACGGTCGTGCATGTCCTTCTCGAATGTCCTGACTTCCAGGACGAGCGTGTGTCTTGCTTTCCGACCGCCCCTCGCGGTCACCTGTCCCTCAATAGAATTCTTGGTGACTCGGATACTTTTGATATCGTTCGCCTTATGCGTTTTTGTTCTCGTATTGGCATCCTTGGTGATATTCAGCGCCCTCTGATTATTCTGCGCATTTGATAGTGCTACATAGCCTTCCCGGTTTGGTGCCTTCTTTTGATAATTAATTACTTACTTCATATGAAAGATTTCTAATTTGGGGAATTAACTTTGTCATCCTACGCTGGACACATTCAAGTTAAACTATATCCATTCTATAGTGCAGCGACCAAAACTGAAATGCATAAACTAAATGGGGCCTAACCAGAGCAAGATATAGCTGAAGAACAACACCAGGTGTCTTGTTACTAACGCTACGATTAATAAATCCCAGTGTCCTATTTGTCTTATTACGAACATTCATGCATTGATCCTTTGGTTTTAAATTCTTACTAATCATAACTCCCAGATCACTTTCACAATCTGACTTCGGAATCTCAACATCATCTAGCTCGTATCTTGTAACTCTATCATCATTACCTAGCCTCAAAACTTTACATTTATCAGCATCTGCCAATCTTTAGACCATTTCAAACCCCAATTTAGATCAACTTGAAGTGATACTGAGTCGTCTTCCATGTTAATTTCCCTACCGATTTTAGTATCATCGGCAAATTTGCAAATGTTGCTACTCAAACCTGAATCTAAATCATTTATATATTTTAAATGATTCTTCCAAGAAAAGGAGTGGGAAATGAATGGTTGTCGAGGGCACGTGGTGTCAATTGCCGGCTGGAAAGATGTTGCAAATCAAATGCAATATCTTTCATAGATAACTGGGAACACTTCTATGTATATTCTATGAAATGTATGCTCGAGATGGGGTGCATCTATAGAATGCTGGGGTTGTTGTTGTTGTTGCGAACTCGTTGGAACCAGTGCTTGGAGGCGTTTGTTTGGGTTTGAGTTTAAACTGTTAGTAGATAGTGGTCTGGGAATTGATATGGAGGAAGGAGGCAATAAAAGTATGTGTTTGTGGTAGAAACAAATTGGCAAAATGATCAGGGAAAAAGATAATATAATATAATATATAATATATATATATATATATATATATATATATATATATATATATATATATATATATATATATATATATATATATATAATATATATATATATATATATATATATATATATATATATATAATATATATATATATATATATATATATATATATATATATATATATATATATATATATATATATATATATATATATATATATATATATATATATATATATATATATATATATATATATATATATATATATATAACTTGAATGTGTCCAGCGTAGGATGACAAAGTTAATTCCCCAAATTAGAAATCTTTCATATGAAGTAAGTAATTAATTATCAAAAGAAGGCACCAAACCGGGAAGGCTATGTAGCACTATCAAATGCGCAGAATAATCAGAGGGCGCTGAATATCACCAAGGATGCCAATACGAGAACAAAAACGCATAAGGCGAACGATATCAAAAGTATCCGAGTCACCAAGAATTACATATATATATATATATATATATATATATATATATATATATATATATATATATATATATATATATATGTCGTACCTAGTAGCCAGAACGCACTTCTCAGCCTACTATGCAAGGCCCAATTTAACAGGAAGCGTCTTGACAAGGTGGCAGCTGGGTTCAGAATGATGCTCACACCGACGACTCCCGCGTCCTTCTCGAAATAACCAATGAGAGCAAGGCATACAGCGGCCTACCCCTCTCATCCAATCAGCGACGGTGTAGCATAGCCCCTAGGGCAACTCCAAGATGGCCGACCAACATGGCGGCTCAAGATGTTTACTAAGATGGCGTCTGTTTCCATGACAACGACTCAAGTGGCCAGCGAGCGCGGGAGGCCCACAGCTCACCCACGCCGGCGTGGGTTGGACATGTATATGAGTGGGATTGGGGTGGTTATAAATGGGAGCTGCCTCGTATGGGCCAATAGGCCTTCTGCAGTTACCTTTGTTCTTATGTTCTTATGACTTCGCAATCTCAACACCATCTAGCTCGTATCTTGTAACTCTCATCATCATTACCTAGCCTCAAAACTTTACATTTATCAGTATTAAACTGCATCTGCCAATCATTTACCCATTTCATTTATCCAATGGGGATTTCAATAAGGATTCATTATATAACTTATTTAAGAATATTCTAAACAAAGCACAGGAACGCAGAATACCATACAAATTGAATAGATCGAATACTAATGACCCAAAGTGGATAACAAAGAATTTGAAGAACCTTATAGGTAAAAAGAGAGCTTGGTACAAAAGGATTAAGAATGCGGAAGTCACTTTAGAACAGGAATTCGTACAACTGGTTAGAAATGTTAAAAATGAGATAAGGAAAGCAAAAAGAAACTATGAAGTTCACATAGCAGGGCAAGCAAAGACAAATCCTAAAGTTTTTTTTCAGTTATGTCGAACTAAGACTAGGGAAAGGATAGGTCCATTAAAAACTGAGACAGGTCAAATAACGGATAATGACGAGGAGATGAGTAGTATTTTTAACAAATATTTTATATCTGTATTTACTAAAGAGAAACTTAACAATATGCCTTCAGCGGAACAAGTCTATGTGGATGGGGACGAAGACAGGTTGACTAGTTCAGTCAGGCGCAGACAGTCGCAGTGAGAGGGTGTGTTAGCTGGAGCTCCTAACTGTAGTTATATTATCATAACAATATGGAAGTTGTGGTGAAAGAACTGATGAGTCTGGTTGGGGCTCTGAGGACAGAGTTGGACTCTCTACGGGAGGAGGTACGACAGCTGAAACAACAACAAGAAGGAACGAAGGAGGAGACCAGTAGTAATAAGACCTCGTCTTGGAAAGTTGTAAAGGACAGGCCTTAAGAAGACTTTGATAAAGCCGCCTACAGACGCCCTAAGAACGTCTAATTCATTTGCTGTATTGGAGGACGAGTGCTGTGGTGAGACTGGATCACGCAAAAGAGAAAGCAACGAAGCGCAGGCCCCTCAGATAGTAAAGGAATGTTTTGTGCTAGAGATAGGGGGAACAGGTTAAGGGTTTGCTATCCTGGAGCTGGTATTGGTGATATTATAAACAACATGAATGATATTATGACTGGAAATGGGAACAATCCCATTATTTGCATTAGCGCGGGAGGAAATGATGTTATTCGAGTTAGGAGTGAGGAACTGAGTCAGAGGTATAAAACAGCAATTGAATTAGTTAGAAGCAAGGGAGGAATCCCGATCATATGTGACATTCTTCCAAGAAAGGGAGTGGGAAATGAATAGATGTCAAGGGCACTTGGTGTCAATTGCCGGCTGGAAAGATATTGCAAATCAAATGCAATATCTTTCATAGACAACTGGGAACACTTCTATGGAAGAAATGAAATGTATGCTCGTGATGGGGTGCATCTATCGAGGGCTGGGGTTGTTGTTGCAAACTCGTTGGAACCAGTGGTTAGAGGTGTTTGTTAGGGCTTAAACTGTTAGTAGATAGAGGTATGGGAATCGATTTGGAGGAAGGAGGTAATAAAAGTATGTGTTTGTTGGAGAAAGGAATTGGCAAAATGATCAGGAAAAGAGAAGAGCCTCAAAATAACAATTCACTTAGGGTATATTACACTAACAGTAGAAGTCTAAGAAATAAAATAAACGAATTAAATGCTCTTGTCTGCACAGAAAAAATAGATATTATTGCACTTACCGAAACGTGGATGAATGTAGAAAATAGAGAGCTATTAGCTGAATATCAAATAAATGGATTTAATCTATTTCACACGGATAGATTTATTAGACGAGGAGGGGGAATGGCCATATATGTTAGGGACAATTTGAAATGTAGTCTCAAAGAGAGAATCAAAACTGAGTCACATACAGAAACTATTTGGATAGAATTAAACGAAAAAACAAAAAACATTATAATAGGCGTTATATATAGGCCACCAAATTTAGACAGAATGGAAGCAAGGCACCTATGGGATGAAGTATCTAGAGCATCTAGATCTAACAGTATTTATGTCATGGGGTGACTTTATTTTAGTGGAATAAACTGGTTGAACAAAACAGGGAATAGTGAAGCAGAAGATTTTCTAGAATTAATTGACGATTGCTTTCTTAAGCAACACATTAGGAAACCAACACGGGGAAATAATATTTTAGATTTAGTGTTAACTAACAGGGAAACACAAATTAAGGATATGGAAATAGGGAGTGAGCTAGGGAACAGTGATCATAAAGAAATCAAATTTAGCATAGAATGGAATAGATCTGTAGGAGAAAATTCTGTTAAAGTGCCTGATATTAGAAAAGCTGATTTCAATAGCCTAAGAAATTTTTTGGGTCAAATAGATTGGAAAGTCTTGGGTATGGGGTGTGGGCCGGTATTGGAGCTAGACGTTAACCCAGCGATAGGTGACGTAAAAAGAGTTTTCGATGTGCATTCAAAATATAACCTATTTAAAAATATTCTAACCAAAGCCCAGGAATGTAGTATACCATATAAATTGAATAGATCGAATACTAATGATCCAAAGTAGATAACAAAGGATCTGAAGAACCTTATAGGTAAAAAGAGAGCGTGGTACAAAAGGATTAAGAATGGGGAAGTCTGTTTAGAACAGGAATTCGTACAACTGGTTAGAAATACTAAAAAAGAGATAAGGAAAGCAAAAAGAAACTATGAAGTTCGCAAAGCAGAGCAAGCAAAAACAAATCCTAAAGGTTTTTTCCAATTATACAGGACAAAGATTAGGGAAAGGATAGGTCCATTAAAAACTGAGACAGGTCAAATAACAGATAGTGATGAAGAGATGAGTAGTATTTTTAATTAATATTTTATATTTGTATTTACTAAAGAGGAACTTAACAATATGCCTTCAGCCGAACAAGTCTATGTGGGTGGGGACGAGGACAGGTTGAATAGTTTAGCAGTTACCAGGAAGTATGTTCTTAAACAAATAGTAAAACTCAAACCAAACAAATCCCCAGGGCCGGATGAAGTGTTTGCCAGGGTGCTTAAAGAATGCAAAGAGGTGCTTTGCGACCCACTGTCTGCAATATTTAATAAATCAATAGAGTCAGGCAGAGTGGCAGAGTTATGGAAAGTTGCTAATGTGATACCAGTTTTTAAGAAAGGAGATAGATCACTTGCGCCAAACTATCGACCAATTAGTCTAACGTCTATTGTGGGAAAGTTACTCGAATCTATAATTGCAAATAAAATTCATCTTCATCTTGAAAAGCATAAATTAATAATTGAGTCGCAACATGGTTTTATAAATGACCGTTCATGTTTAACAAATTACTCAAGGGAACAAAACCTTTAGTAGGGATGGGACAAAACCTTAAGTAGGTTAAGGGCCTTAGAGCATTCAACACGGAGGTAAGAGACATGGGGCGACCAAGACAAACGAGTGTCAAAGAATAACCCCAAAAGCTTCGTGGAATCTTTGTACTCAAGGGAATGACCATAAAGTGACAAAGAGGGGACGAAGATCGACCCGCTTCCGAGTAAACGTCATGGCATAAGTCTTAGTAGTAGAGAACTTGAAGCCATGATTGGTGGCCCAAGACGACACGGCATCAATCGCAAGTTGAAGCCGCCGTTTTATTCTAGCATAGGTGAGGCAGTTGATAGTGGTAAGGATTGTGATGTTGTGTACCTTGACTTTACCAAAGCTTTTGATACAGTGCCACATGAAAGACTGATTAAAAAGATAGAGGCTCATGGTATTGGGGGGTACTATATTAAGCTGGATTAGGGCATGGCTATACCAAAGGAAACAGAGTTAGTATAAATGAAATCAAGTCAGACTGGGAAAATGTTGTAAGTGGAGTGCCTCAAGGCACTGTCCTGGAACCTCTGTTGTTTATAATATATATAAATGATTTAGATTCAGGTTTGAGTAGCAACATTTGCAAATTTGCCGATGATACGAAAATCGGTAGGGAAATTAATTCAGAGGAGGACTCACTATCACTTCAAGTTGATCTAGATAGGGTTTTGAAATGGTCAAAGGATTGGCAAATGCAGTTTAATGCTGATAAATGTAAAGTTTTGAGGATAAGTAATGATAATAGAGTTACAAGTAAGTAATTATCAATAGAAATCACCAAACCAGGAAGGCTATGTAGCACCATCAAATGTGCGGGATAATCAGAGGGCGCTAAATATCACCAAGGATGCCAATACGAGAACAGAAACGCATAAGGCGAACGATATCAAAAGTATCCGAGTCGCCAAGAATTCTATCAATGGACAAGTGACCACGGGGGACGGTCGGAAAACAAGACACACGCTTGTCCTGGTAGTCAAGATATTCAACAAGGATATGTACGACCGTAAGAGGGACAATGCAATTTGGACAATAAGGAGCAGGGTGGCGCTGCATTAAGTGACCGTGAGTTAAACGGGTATGACCAATACGTAACCTAGCCTGAGCCGTTTCCCACCACCGGTTACGGTGGCAGGAGGAAGGCCACTGGGACACACGACTCTTAAGAGTACGCAGTTTGTTACCAATAACAGAAGACCAACAGCTCTGCCATTGGGCAAGGATGGAGGCATGAATTTCTGGGTAAAAGTCTGAATAATGAACACCTTTATGGGAGATGGGACAAGTGCGGATAGCGTCCTTAGCGGCAGCATCCGCACGCTCATTTAAAGGGACACCAACATGGCTGGGAAGCCAGCAAAACACAACCGACTTAAATTACTGGATATAAGAAACAGCCAATGTTGAATCTCGATGACCCCAGGTTAGACCGGATTAAAGGACCATAAAGCCATGAGGGCACTACGAAAGTCAACTACTACCACGAAGGAGGATTGCCCTGGGAAAGCAGGAGACGAAGAGCATAGAGAATAACATAGAGTTCTGCTGCGAAGATGCTAGCCTCCGGAGGAAGGTGACACATATAAGTGTGGTCAGGAAAAACAACAGAGTAGCCCACACCGTCAGCAGACTTTGACCCGTCAGTGAAGATGGGAACGGAGTGGGAGTGAGAAGAAAAGTGCTCAAGGAAGAGGCGTTTCAGAACTGTAGGAGGGGTAAAAGCTTTAGTGATGCGGGTCAGAGAAGTACAAAATTTGGGAAGGGGGACTCTCCACGGGGTAAAGGAGGGAGCAATACGAGGAGAAACATTAGTAATACGAACCGAAAGAGAATCTTGTAAGCGAAACAAACGGACAGAAAGAGGAAGGTGGTGAAGAGGAACAGGAACTACAGGAGGGGTAAAAGTCAAAGCACGATAGAGGCGAGAGTGAGGATGCTGTAAGGATCGCGCAAGATAGCGAAGACTGTAGCGATCACGGCGATCCTGGAGAGACAGAAAGCCAGTGTCAGCGTACAAGCTGAGGGTAGGAGTGGAACGAAAAGCACCAGAGCTGAGGCGCAACCCAGTATGGTGCAAAGGATCAAGACGGCGAAGAGTATAAGGAGAAGCAGAAAAGTATGCAGGGCAACCATAATCGAGCTTAGACAGGACGAGAGAGGAATGCAAATAGAGGAGCGTGCGCCTATCCGCTCCCTAAGAAGTATGGGACAAAACCTTAAGTAGGTTAAGGGCCTTGGAGCATTCAACACGGAGGTAAGAGACATGGGGCGACCAAGACAAACGAGTGTCAAAGAATAACCCCAAAAGCTTCGTGGAATCTTTGTACTCAAGGGAATGACCATAAAGTGACAAAGAGGAGACGAAGAACGACCCGCTTCCGAGTAAAAGTCATGGCATAAGTCTTAGTAGTAGAGAACTTGAAGCCATGATTGGTGGCCCAAGACGACACGGCATCAATCGCAAGTTGAAGCCGCCGTTGAAGGAGAGGCAAATCATCACCCTGACAGCAAAGAGTAAGATCATCAACATAAAGAGCGGAGAAGATGCCAGAAGGGAGGAAAGGAGACCATTGAGGGCAACCAGAAAAAGAGTAGTACTCAGAACACTACCTTGGGGCACACCTTCATACTGCCAAAAAGAGGCAGAGAGAGTGGCACCTAGCCTGACTCGAAAGGTACGACGAGAGAGAAAGCTTTGAAGGAAAAGAGGAAGATTGCCACGAAGGCCAAAAGAAGGAAGTTGGGACAGAATATTATATCTCCAAGTCGTGTCATAAGCCTTTTCCAGGTCAAAAGGACAGCAACAACGGAGGTCTTCGCAGCAAAAGCAGTATGAATATAGACCTCCAAGTTCACCAGGACATCTGTCGTACTGCGGCACTTGCGAAAACCAAATTGAGAAGGAGAGAGGTGGTGATGGTGTTCCAAGAACCACATTAGACGGACATTAACCATACGCTCAAACAGCTTGCAAACACAACTCATGAGAGCAATAGGGTGGAAATCCTATTAATAACTCATGAGAGCAATAGGGTGGAAATAGGGGATGTACCGAGAGACCCTGGTTTCTGAATAGGGAGTACAACGGCATCGAGCCAGTCCTCAGGGACAGACGACCACTCCCAGACCTGGTTATACAGATTCAGTAAATACTGAAACGTGCACGGAGGGAGATGGCGAAGCATCTCATAATGAACGTCATCCGAGCCCGCTGCCGAAGATCCACAGAGGGCCAGGGCAGACTGAAGTTCAGAAAGAGAGAAAGGATCGTTATAGGGAAGGCGGAGATGAGTGTGGAAATCTAAAGGATAAGATTCAAGAACAGGCTTACGAAGAAAGAAGGATTGAGGAAGATGAGAACCAGAGCTAACAGAAGAAAAGTGGGAACCCAGTTCGGCCGTGACCTTCACTGGATCCGCCACAAGAGTCCCACGGAGGTGGAGAACCGGCGAGACATTTGGAACAAACTTGCCCGCAATCTTGCGGATCTTCTTCCAGATCTGCGGTAGAGGAGTATCGGACGTAATGGTGGAAATATAAGATTTCCAACTCTCACGCTTAGCATTACGGACGGTCCTACGAGCCCGCACTTGCCTTCCGAAACAGAATAAAAGAATCAGCCGTCTGCTGGCGGCGGTGTTTTTTCCAGGCTGCACGCTTACAGCAGACAGCCCGAGCACAGTCTGCATTCCACCAGGGAACACATTTCCGTGTGCCCCGGGAGGAAGAGCGAGGGATAGAGCTGAGGGCAGCGTTGAAGACAGTGTCATAAAAAAGGAGGTGGGCGCGAGGAAGAGGCAGAGAGGAGAGGTCAGAGAGAGTAACACGGAGGGTGAATAGGCACTAGTCAGCCTTGGCAAACTGCCACCTAGGGAAGGAAAGAGGAGGGTGAAAAGAGAAAAAGGACACGAGGATGGGGAAATGATCACTGTTATGGAGGTCATCAAGAATCTGCCACGTGAAATCTAAGTAAAGGGACGACGAGCAGAGAGAAAGATCAAGACAGGAAAGGGTGCGAGTTTGAGAGTCCACATGAGTGGGCTCACCAGAATTCAGAAGAGATAGAGAAGAAGCGAGGACGAACGGTTCGATAAGACGGCCTTGTGTGTTTGTCAGAACATCACCCCAGAGGAAATGTCAACAGTTGAAATCACCCAAAAGGAGCACCGGCTCTGGCAAGGAGTCCAGGAGGTGCTTAAGATCAGGAAGGGAAAAAGGGACATTTGAAGGGAGATAAATGGAACAGACTGTATACCATTTACCCACAAAAACACGGGCAGCAGAACAATGGATAGGGGACGGAAGAAGTAGGGGGACGAAGGGAATATCAGAACGAATTAAGAGAGCAATAGAGTTATGGGCCCCAGCAAGAGCTGGGGGGGATGGAGAAAGAAAGGAATAACCACGAAAGTGACCAGGACGAGCACCAAGCATTGGTTCCTGCAGACAAACACAAAGTGGTGTAAACTGTGTAATTAGAAGTTGGAGTTCATGGAAGTTGGCATAGAACCCACGAATATTCCACTGAAGAATAGACATTATCAAAGAGAAAGGACAGTAACAGAGAACAAGAAAGAAATAAAGGTAAAGAGGAACACAGTTTATTAAAGAATCTCAGGATCAGGGTCTGGATCAGGAGCAGGGTCGGCAAAATCAGGGTTAGGGGGCATGGGTAAACTTAGAAAGGAGAGAGGGAAGGGAGCGAGAGAACAGACCAGAGGCGGACTGACGGGGTCCGGAGGAGGAGACAGCTGAGAGGGGCAGGCAAGGACAGTTGGAGGAGGGGGGGGGGGGGCAGAAATCAAGGAGTGCACCTCAGGAAGGGCAGCAACAGAAAGGGAATCGGGGGCGGAAGAAACCTCCATATCAGAGACAGGGGGTTCGACTACTGAAATGGGAGGGGATGTAGTGACAGAGTCAGAGGGGAGGGGGTGAGGAAGAAAGCGAAACCTTCTTACCCGCCGGAGAGGAAGAAGGAGAGGAGCCAGGCTTACGTTTCTGACTCGAAGAGACAGGCGTTCCAGTAACAACGTACCGGGCGACAGACTCATTGGTCTCAGCAGAAGAGGAACGAGAGCGAACAACACGAAGATTGCTGGGAGGATGATGGATATCAGCCTGGACAGACAGGTGGCGTGGAGGGTCAAGAGACTGGGGGAGGGTCGGGAAGAAAGTGTGGGGGGAGATGGGAAAGAAGACAAGGGAGATATGGCGGACTAGGGAGGAAGGAGGGAAATCCCAGATGGAGAACCGGGAGGGAGACCATCTGGGGCAGGAGGCAAAGGAATAGGGGAGGAGGTGGTGGGCGTGGTCAGGTTTAAGGCCTGGAAACGGTTGTGAGACTGAGGAAGACGGGAAGGATGAAGAGAGGTAGAACGCAACACGCGAGCGTAGGAGACGCCCGCGAAAGGGGTGAGACGACGAACTTGGCGTCTCGCTTCAGAAAAAGACAGACGATCACGGTGCTTCAAGTTGAGGATGGCTTCCTCGAGTTTGTAGTGCATACACGAGCATGAGAAGGTAGGGTGGGCTTCACCGCAATTGAGGCAACGAGCCTGGGGAGAAGTGCACTCGGACTTAGAATGACTATCGTCCCCACACAAGGGGCACAGATACACAGTACTGGTGCATTTGAGGACACCGTGCCCGAACTTCCAACACTTATTGCATAGTCTAGGAGAGGGAATGTACTCCTGAACGGAGCATCTGGCACCAGCAAGAATAATAGAGGGCAGAAGGGCCCCTACTATCAAAGGTGATTTTTACAACTCGAAGGGGCTGATGGCGACGACCACGAGGGGGTCGAGTAAATGTGTCCACCTGGAGGACAGAATGGCCTTTGGCTTCGAGGATATGTTTAATATCCTCATGGCAATCTTTGAGGTCCCGAACACCAGTTGCAACAAGGTGTGGGAGGAGAACAGTGCCAACACTGGCATTTAACCGAGCGTTCTTGGAGACCCGAACAGGGGTCTCTCCAATGCAGGACAAAGCGGCTAAGCGAGTAGCTGCATCCTGAGAAGGAGCAGCGACGACTCGCGTACCGTAACTGGTGGAGTTGAAAGTAACAGAGGCACCTACTGAATCAACAAGGTGTTTAAGGAGGGAGAAATCGTCTGGAGGAGTAGAATCCAGATGGTGGAGATCAAAGTATTTAGCCCACGTAGCGGGACCAAACAAGGCGTTGTAAGTACTATTACGGGAAGGGATCGTGCTAGTGCGGCCGTGGCGGGAACGGCGTTGAGAACCCCCTGAGTTCATGGGGGTAAAAGGTGCAGTAGTCACAATGAGAGACGAAGCCGTGCCAGGGGACGAGGTGGTCACCACTGGGGGTTGGGGACGAGGTGGTCACCACTGGGGGCTGGGGACTCGACCCTACCGCAGAGGAGGGAGGGGAGTAGTCAAGTCGTCGGGGCCCAATGTAGCAGGGGCTACAGGGCCTGGTCTTCCAACACAGTCCGACTCGGGGGCTTGGTCACCCACCCCACGAGCCTGAGAAAGTACAAGGGAAACATTATCAACCATGAAAACGAGGGAAGACTTTCATTCACGAATGTGCCCCCACACCCACCATGGAGCCACAATTAGAGGCAGGACACCCAACAAGAAGCTATCGCCGATCTTGCCAGGGGCCCCCTAGGGGTGCGTCGTGAGTATACGCCCCACAAACGCCACCTTAAGAACCATGAGTCCGTCGAGATCGGGTTCAGTGACGAAAGGAGGATTGACAATAAAAGGGTCCCCTCGCTCAAGACGTTGGGTACTAAAGTTCTACGGGCGCAAGAGTATGCCTCCTCAAACACCCAGGCGTCAAAACAAAAGAAGGTCGAAAGAATAATCAAAACAGGCAAAAGGTCGGCAGGAAATGACAATTTGATAGAAGAAGAGGGGGGGGAGAGAAAAAAGAAACACTAGGAAAAGGAAAAGGGGTCTGGCAAAATTGGTAAAGGCAGCAGCAGGAGCATAAGGCTGCGAAAGGACAGAGGACTGACCCATGGAACATCACACTCCGGCAGCTGCCCACCAAGCCCCCTCACGGCGACAATGAACCAGACAGTGAGGGGGAATAGAGATACAAGATACGAGCGGGATGGTGTTGAGATTGCGAAAAGGATCTGGGAGCATGATTACATGATTAGTAAGAATTTAAAACAAAAGGATCAATGCATGAATGTTCGTAATAAGGCAAATAGGACACTGGGATTTAATAATCGAAGCGTTAGTAACAAGACACCTGGTATGGTTCTTAAGCTATACCTTGCTCTGGTTACGCCCCGTTTAGATTATGCAGTTCAATTTTGGTCGCTGTATTATAGAATGGATATAAATTCACTTGAACATGTCCAGCGTGTGATGACTAAATTAATTCCCCAAATTAGAAATCTTTCATATGAAGAAAGATTAACAAAGCTTAAGTTGCATTTACGGGAAAGGCGAAGAGTTCGGGGTGACATGATAGAGGTTTACAAGTGGATGAATGGACATAACAAAGGGGATATTAATAGGGTATTAAAAGTATCAACACAAGACAGAACACGAAACACATGGTATAAATAGGATAAGTTTAGATTTAGGAAAAACTTGGGTAAATACTGGTTCAGTAACAGGGTTGTTGATTTGTGGAACCAATTACCGCGTAACGTGCAGGAGGTGGGGTCCCTCGATTGTTTCAAGCGCGAGTTGGACAAGTATATGAGTGGGATTGGGTGGTTATAAATAAGAGCTGCCTCGTATAGGCCAATAGGCCTTCTGCAGTTGCCTTTGTTCTTATGTAAGACACCTGGTGTTGTTCTTCAGCTATATCTTGCTCTGGTTAGGCCCCGTTTAGATTATGCAGTTCAGTTTTGGTCGCCGTACTATAAAATGGATATAAATTCACTTGAACGTGTCCAGCGTAGGATGACAAAGTTAATTCCCCAAATTGAAAATCTTTCATATGAAGAAAGATTAACAAAGTTTAAATTGCATTCACTGGAAAGGCGAAGAGTTAGGGGTGACATGATAGAGGTTTACAAGTGGGTGAATGGACATAACAAAGGGGATATTAATGTAGTTTTAAAAGTATAGAGTTAGTTAGGAGCACAGCCATAGAGTTAGTTAGGAGCAAGGGAGGAATCCCGATCATATGTGGCATTCTTCCAAGAAAGGGAGTGGGAAATGAATGGATATCGAGGGCACTTGGTGTCAATTGCCGGCTGGAAAGATATTGCAAATCAAATGCAATATCTTTCATAGACAACTGGGAACACTTCTATGGAAGAAATGAAATGTATGCTCGTGATGGGGTGCATCTATCGAGAGCTGGGGTTGTTGCTGTTGCGAACTCGTTAGAAGAAGTGGTTAGAGGTGTTTGTTTGGGTTTAAACTGTTAGTAGATAGAGGTATGGGAATTGATTTGGAGGAAGGAGGTAATAAAAGTATGTGTTTGTGGGAGAAAGGAATTGGCAAAACGACCAGGGAAAGAGAAGGTCCGCAAAATAACAATTCACTTAGGGTATATTACACTAACAGTAGAAGTCTAAGAAATAAAATTAACGAATTAAATGCTCTTGTCTGCACAGAAAAAATAGATATTATTGCACTTACCGAAACGTGGATGAATGTAGAAAATAGAGAACTATTAGCTGAATATCAAATATATGGATTTAAACTATTTCACACAGATAGATATATTAGACGAGGAGGTGGAGTAGCCATATATGTTAGGGACAATTTGAAATGTAGTCTCAAAGAGGGAATCAAAACAGAGCCACACACAGAAACTATTTGGATTGAATTAAACGAAAAAGCTAATAATATTATAATAGGAGTAATATATAGGCCACCAAATTTAGACAGAATGGAAGCAAAGCATCTATGGGATGAAATATCTAGAGCATCTAGATCTAACAGTATTTATGTCATGGGTGACTTTAATTTTAGCGGAATAAACTGGTTGAACAAAACAGGGAATAGTGAAGCAGAAGATTTTCTAGAATTAATTGACGATTGCTTTCTTACGCAACACATTAAGGAACCGACACGGGAAAATAATATTTTAGATTTAGTGTTAACTAACAGGGAAACGCAAATTAATGACATCGAAATAGGGAGTGAGCTAGGGAGCAGTGATCACAAAGAAATCAGATTTAGCATAGAATGGAATAGACCAGTAGGAGAAAATTCTGTTAAAGTGCCAGATTTTCGTAAAGCTGATTTTAATAGCCTAAGAAATTTTTTGGGTCAAATTGATTGGAAAGTCTTGGGTATGGGGTGTGGGCCGGTCTTGGAGCGAGACATGAACCCAGCGATAGGTGACTTAAATGGGGATTTCGATGTGGATTCAATATATAACTTATTTAAGAATATTCTAAACAAAGCACAGGAACGTAGTATACCATACAAATTGAATAGATCGAATACTAATGACCCAAAGTGGATAACAAAGAATTTGAAGAACCTTATAGGTAAAAAGAGAGCTTGGTACAAAAGGATTAAAAATGGGGAGGTCACTTTAGAACAGGAATTCGTACAACTGGTTAGAAATGTTAAAAAAGAGATAAGGAAAGCAAAAAGAAACTATGAAGTTCGCATAGCAGGGCAAGCAAAGACAAATCCTAAAGGGTTTTTTCAGTTATATCGTACTAAGACTAGGGAAAGGATAGGTCCATTAAAAACTGAGACAGGTCAAATAACAGATAGTGATGAAGAGATGAGTAGTATTTTTAATAAATATTTTGTATCTGTATTTACTAAAGAGGAACTTAACAATATGCCTTCAGCCGAACAAGTCTATGTGGGTGGGGACGAGGACAGGTTGACGAGTTTAACAGTTACCAGGGAGGATGTTCTTAAACAAATAGTAAAACTCAAACCAAACAAATCCCCAGGGCCGGATGAAGTGTTTGCCAGGGTGCTTAAAGAATGCAAAGAGGAGCTTTGTGACCCACTGTCAACCATATTTAATAAATCAATAGAGTCAGGCAGAGTGCCAGAGTTTTGGAAAGTTGCTAATGTGATACCAGTTTTTAAGAAAGGAGATAGATCACTTGCGTCTAACTATCGACCAATTAGCCTAACGTCTATTGTGGGAAAGTTACTCGAATCTATAATAGCAAATAAAATTCGTCTTCATCTTGAAAAACATAAATTGGTGATTGAGTCGCAGCATGGTTTTATAAATGGCCGTTCATGTTTAACAAATTTGTTATCTTTTTATTCTAGCATTGTTGAGGCAGTTGATAGTGGTAAGGATTGCGATGTTGTATACCTTGACTTTAGCAAAGCTTTTGATACAGTGCCACATGAAAGACTGATTAAAAAGATAGAGTCTCATGGTATTGGGGGTGCTATATTAAGCTGGATTAGGGCATGGCTATACCAAAGGAAACAGAGAGTTAGTATAAATGGAATCAAGTCAGAGTGGGAAAATGTTGTAAGTGGAGTGCCTCAAGGCTCTGTCCTGGGTCCTCTGTTGTTTATAATATATATAAATGATTTAGATTCAGGTTTGAGTAGCAACATTTGCAAATTTGCCGATGATACGAAAATCGGTAGGGAAATTAATTCGGAGGAGGACTCACTATCACTTCAAGTTGATCTAGATAGGGTTTTGAAATGGTCAAAGGATTGGCAGATGCAGTTTAATGCTGATAAATGTAAAGTTCTGAGGTTAGGTAATGATGATAGAGTTACAAGATACGAGCTAGATGGTGTTGTGATTGCGAAGTCGGATTGCGAAAGGGATCTGGGAGTTATGATTAGTAAGAATTTAAAACAAAAGGATCAATGCATAAATGTTCGTAATAAGGCAAATCGGACACTTGGATTTATTAATCGCAGCGTTAGTAACAAGTCACCTGGTGTGGTTCTCAAGCTATATCTTGCTCTAGTTAGGCCCCATTTAGATTATGCAGTTCAGTTTTGGTCGCCATATTATAGAATGGATATAAATTCACTTGAACGTGTCCAGCGTAGGATGACTAAGTTAATTCCCCAAATTAGAAATCTTTCATATGAAGAAAGATTAACAAAGCTTAAGTTGCATTCACTGGAAAGGCGAAGAGTTAGGGGTGACATGATAGAGGTTTACAAGGCCCCTCAGGCCCCGCAGGCCCCTCAGAAAGTAAAGGAAGTACCTAAGCAAACATTAGTTGTGGGAGATTCCCAGATAAGGTATTTGGATAGAACGTTTTGTGCTAGAGATAGGGGGAACAGGTTAAGGGTTTGCTATCCCGGAGCTGGCATTGGTGATATTATAAACAACATGAATGATATTATGGCTGGTAATGGGAACAATCCCATTATTTGCATTAGCGTGGGAGGAAATGATGTTGGTCGAGTCAGGAGTGAGGAACTGATTCAGAGGTATAAAACAGCCATAGAGTTAGTTAGGAGCAAGGGAGGAATCCCGATCATATGTGGCATTCTTCCAAGAAAGGGAGTGGGAAATGAATGGATATCGAGGGCACTTGGTGTCAATTGCCGGCTGGAAAGATATTGCAAATCAAATGCAATATCTTTCATAGACAACTGGGAACACTTCTATGGAAGAAATGAAATGTATGCTCGTGATGGGGTGCATCTATCGAGAGCTGGGGTTGTTGCTGTTGCGAACTCGCTAGAAGAAGTGGTTAGAGGTGTTTGTTTGGGTTTAAACTGTTAGTAGATAGAGGTATGGGAATTGATTTGGAGGAAGGAGGTAATAAAAGTATGTGTTTGTGGGAGAAAGGAATTGGCAAAACGATCAGGGAAAGAGAAGGTCCGCAAAATAACAATTCACTTAGGGTATATTACACTAACAGTAGATGTCTAAGAAATAAAATTAACGAATTAAATGCTCTTGTCTGCACAGAAAAAATAGATATTATTGCACTTACCGAAACGTGGATGAATGTAGAAAATAGAGAACTATTAGCTGAATATCAAATATATGGATTTAAACTATTTCACACAGATAGATATATTAGACGAGGAGGTGGAGTAGCCATATATGTTAGGGACAATTTGAAATGTAGTCTCAAAGAGGGAATCAAAACAGAGCCACACACAGAAACTATTTGGATTGAATTAAACGAAAAAGCTAATAATATTATAATAGGAGTAATATATAGGCCACCAAATTTAGACAGAATGGAAGCAAAGCATCTATGGGATGAAATATCTAGAGCATCTAGATCTAACAGTATTTATGTCATGGGTGACTTTAATTTTAGCGGAATAAACTGGTTGAACAAAACAGGGAATAGTGAAGCAGAAGATTTTCTAGAATTAATTGACGATTGCTTTCTTACGCAACACATTAAGGAACCAACACGGGAAAATAATATTTTAGATTTAGTGTTAACTAACAGGGAAACGCAAATTAATGACATCGAAATAGGGAGTGAGCTAGGGAGCAGTGATCACAAAGAAATCAGATTTAGCATAGAATGGAATAGACCAGTAGGAGAAAATTCTGTTAAAGTGCCAGATTTTCGAAAAGCTGATTTTAATAGCCTAAGAAATTTTTTGGGTCAAATTGATTGGAAAGGCTTGTGTATGGGGTGTGGGCCGGTCTTGGAGCGAGACATGAACCCAGCGATAGGTGACTTAAATGGGGATTTCGATGTGGATTCAATATATAACTTATTTAAGAATATTCTAAACAAAGCACAGGAACGTAGTATACCATACAAATTGAATAGATCGTATACTAATGACCCAAAGTGGATAACAAAGAATTTGAAGAACCTTATAGGTAAAAAGAGAGCTTGGTACAAAAGGATTAAAAATGGGGAGGTCACTTTAGAACAGGAATTCGTACAACTGGTTAGAAATGTTAAAAAAGAGATAAGGAAAGCAAAAAGAAACTATGAAGTTCGCATAGCAGGGCAAGCAAAGACAAATCCTAAAGGGTTTTTTCAGTTATATCGTACTAAGACTAGGGAAAGGATAGGTCCATTAAAAACTGAGACAGGTCAAATAACAGATAGTGATGAAGAGATGAGTAGTATTTTTAATAAATATTTTGTATCTGTATTTACTAAAGAGGAACTTAACAATATGCCTTCAGCCGAACAAGTCTATGTGGGTGGGGACGAGGACAGGTTGACGAGTTTAGCAGTTACCAGGGAGGATGTTCTTAAACAAATAGTAAAACTCAAACCAAACAAATCCCCAGGGCCGGATGAAGTGTTTGCTAGGGTGCTTAAAGAATGCAAAGAGGAGCTTTGTGACCCACTGTCAACCATATTTAATAAATCAATAGAGTCAGGCAGAGTGCCAGAGTTTTGGAAAGTTGCTAATGTGATACCAGTTTTTAAGAAAGGAGATAGATCACTTGCGTCTAACTATCGACCAATTAGCCTAACGTCTATTGTGGGAAAGTTACTCGAATCTATAATAGCAAATAAAATTCGTCTTCATCTTGAAAAACATAAATTAATAATTGAGTCGCAACATGGTTTTATAAATGGCCGTTCATGTTTAACAAATTTGTTATCTTTTTATTCTAGCATTGTTGAGGCAGTTGATAGTGGTAAGGATTGCGATGTTGTATACCTTGACTTTAGCAAAGCTTTTGATACAGTGCCACATGAAAGACTGATTAAAAAAATAGAGTCTCATGGTATTGGGGGTGCTATATTAAGCTGGATTAGGGCATGGCTATACCAAAGGAAACAGAGAGTTAGTATAAATGGAATCAAGTCAGAGTGGGAAAATGTTGTAAGTGGAGTGCCTCAAGGCTCTGTCCTGGGACCTCTGTTGTTTATAATATATATAAATGATTTAGATTCAGGTTTGAGTAGCAACATTTGCAAATTTGCCGATGATACGAAAATCGGTAGGGAAATTAATTCGGAGGAGGACTCACTATCACTTCAAGTTGATCTAGATAGGGTTTTGAAATGGTCAAAGGATTGGCAGATGCAGTTTAATGCTGATAAATGTAAAGTTCTGAGGTTAGGTAATGATGATAGAGTTACAAGATACGAGCTAGATGGTGTTGTGATTGCGAAGTCGGATTGCGAAAGGGATCTGGGAGTTATGATTAGTAAGAATTTAAAACAAAAGGATCAATGCATAAATGTTCGTAATAAGGCAAATCGGACACTTGGATTTATTAATCGCAGCGTTAGTAACAAGACACCTGGTGTGGTTCTCAAGCTATATCTTGCTCTAGTTAGGCCCCATTTAGATTATGCAGTTCAGTTTTGGTCGCCATATTATAGAATGGATATAAATTCACTTGAACGTGTCCAGCGTAGGATGACTAAGTTAATTCCCCAAATTAGAAATCTTTCATATGAAGAAAGATTAACAAAGCTTAAGTTGCATTCACTGGAAAGGCGAAGAGTTAGGGGTGACATGATAGAGGTTTACAAGTGGATGAATGGACATAACCGGGGGGATATTAATAGGGTATTAAAAGTATCAACACAGGACAGAACACGAAACAATGGATATAAATTGGATAAGTTTAGATTTAGGAAAGACTTGGGTAAATACTGGTTCAGTAACAGGGTTGTTGATTTGTGGAACCAATTGCCGCGTAACATTGTGGAGGTGGGGTCCCTCGATTGTTTCAAGCACGGGTTGGACAAGTATATGAGTGGGATTGGGTGGTTATAGAATAGGAGCTGCCTCGTATGGGCCAATAGGCCTTCTGCAGTTACCTTTGTTCTTATGTTCTTATGTTCTTATGTACAAGTGGATGAATGGACATAACCGGGGGGATATTAATAGGGTATTAAAAGTATCAACACAGGACAGAACACGAAACAATGGGTATAAATTGGATAAGTTTAGATTTAGGAAAGACTTGGGTAAATACTGGTTCAGTAACAGGGTTGTTGATTTGTGGAACCAATTGCCGCGTAACATTGTGGAGGTGGGGTCCCTCGATTGTTTCAGGCACGGATTGGACAAGTATATGAGTGGGATTGGGTGGTTATAGAATAGGAGCTGCCTCGTATGGGCCAATAGGCCTTCTGCAGTTACCTTTGTTCTTATGTTCTTATGTTCTTAAGTATCAACACAAGACAGAACACGAAACAATTGGTATAAATTGGATAAGAACATAAGAACAAAGGCAACTGCAGAAGGCCTATTGGCCATACCAGGCAGCTCCTATTTTTAACCACCCAATCCCACTCATATACTTGTCCAACCCGTGCTTGAAACAATCGAGGGACCCCACCTCCAGCACGTTACGCGGTAATTGGTTCCACAAATCAACAACCCTGTTACTGAATCAGTATTTACCCAAGTCTTTCCTAAATCTAAACTTATCCAATTTATACCCATTATTTCGTGTTCTGTCTTGTGTTGATACTTTTAATACCCTATTAATATCCCCTTTGTTATGTCCATTCATCCACTTGTAAACCTCTATCATGTCACCCCTAACTCTTCGCCTTTCCAGTGAATGCACTTAAGCTTTGTTAATCTTTCTTCATATTTATTAAATATGGTAGACAGTGGCTCGGAAAGCTCCTCTTTGCATTCTTTAAGCACCCTGGCAAACACTTCATCCGGCCCTGGGGATTTGTTTGGTTTTAGTTTTTCTAATTGTTTAGTTACCAGGGAGGATGTAATTAAACAATTAGAAAAACTAAAACCAAACAAATCCCCAGGGCCGGATTAAGTGTTTGCCAGGGTGCTTAAAAAATGCAAAGAGGAGCTTTCCGAGCCATTGTCTACCATATTTAATAAATCAATAGTCAGACAGAGTGCCAGAGTCATGGAAGGTAGCAAATGTGGTACCAATTTTTAAGAAAGGAGATAGATCACTTGCGTCAAACTATCGGCCAATTAGCCTAACGTCTATTGTGGGAAAGTTACTTGAATCAATAATTGCAAATACAATTCGTCTCCATCTTGAAAAACATAAATTAATAAATGAGTCGCAACATGGTTTTACAAATGGCCGTTCATGTTTAACAAATTTGCTAACTTTTTATTCCTGCATAGTTGAGGCAGTTGATAGTGGTAAGGATGGTGATGTTGTGTACCTTGACTTTAGCAAAGCTTTTGATACAGTACCACATGAAAGACTAATTAAAAAAATAGAAGCTCATGGTATTGGGGGTGCTATATTAACTTGGATTAGGGCATGGCTATTCCAAAGGAAACAGAGAGTTAGTATAAATGGGGTTAAGTCAGAGTGGGATAATGTTGTTAGTGGAGTACCTCAGGGCTCTGTCCTGGGACCTCTGTTGTTTATAATATATATAAATGATTTAGATTCAGGTTTGAGTAGCAACATTTGCAAATTTGCCAATGATACGAAAATCGGTAGGGAAATTAATTCGGAGGAGGACTCACTATCACTCCAAGTTGATCTAGATAGGGTTTTGAAATGGTCAAAGGATTGGCAAATGCAGTTTAATGCTGACAAATGTAAAGTTCTGAGGCTAGGTAATGATGATAGAGTTACAAGATACATAAGAACATAAGAACAAAGGTAACTGCAGAAGGTCTATTGGCCCATACGAGGCAGCTCCTATTTATAACCACCCAATCCCACTCATATACATGTCCAACCCATGCTTGAAACAATCGAGGGACCCTACCTCCACAATGTTACGCGGCAATTGGTTCCACAAATCAACAACCCTGTTACTGAACCAGTATTTACCCAAGTCTTTCCTAAATCTAAACTTATCCAATTTATACCCATTGTTTCGTGTTCTGTCTTGTGTTGATACTTTTAATACCCTATTAATATCCCCTTTGTTATGTCCATTCACCCACTTGTAAACCTCTATCATGTCACCCCTAACTCTTCGCCTTTCCAGTGAATGCAACTTAAGCTTTGTTAATCTTTCTTCATTTGAAAGATTTCTAATTTGGGGAATTAACTTAGTCATCCTACGCTGGACACGTTCAAGTGAATTTATATCCATTCTATAATATGGCGACCAAAACTGAACTGCATAATCTAAATGGGGCCTAACTAGAGCAAGATATAGATTGAGAACCACACCAGGTGTCTTGTTACTAACGCTGCGATTAACAAATCCAAGTGTCCGATTTGCCTTATTACGAACATTTATGCATTGATCCTTTTGTTATAAATTCTTACTAATCATAACTCCCAGATCCCTTTTGCAATTCGACTTCGCAATCTCAACACCATCTAGCTTGTATCTTGTAACCCTATCATCATTACCTAACCTCAGAACTTTACATTTATCAGCATTAAACTGCATCTGCCAATCCTTCGACCATTTCAAAACCCTATCTAGATCAACTTGAAGTGATAGTGAGTCCTCCTCCGAATTAATTTCTCTACCTATTTTCGTATCATCGGCAAATTTGCAAATGTTGCTACTCAAACCTGAATCTAAATCATTTATATATATTATAAACAACAGAGGTCCCAGGACAGAGCCCTGAGGCACCCCACTTACAACATTTTCCCACTCTGACTTGCCTCCATTTATACTAACTCTCTGTTTCCTTTGGTATAGCCAAGCCCTAATCCAGCTTAATATAGCACCCCTAATACCATGAGACTCTATCTTTTTAATCAGTCTTTCATGTGGCACTGTATCAAAAGCTTTGCTAAAGTCAAGGTACACAACATCGCAATCCTTACCACTATCAACTGCCTCAACAATGCTAGAATAAAAAGATAACAAATTTGTTAAACATGAACGGCCATTTGTAAAACCATGTTGCGACTCATTTATTAATTTATGTTTTTCAAGATGGAGACGAATTGTATTTGCAATTATTGATTCAAGTAACTTTCCCACAATAGACGTTAGGCTAATTGGCCGATAGTTTGACGCAAGTGATCTATCTCCTTTCTTAAAAATTGGTACCACATTAGCTACCTTCCATGACTCTGGCACTCTGCCTGACTCTATTGATTTATTAAATATGGTAGACAGTGGCTCGGAAAGCTCCTCTTTGCATTCTTTAAGCACCCTGGCAAACACTTCATCCGGCCCTGGGGATTTGTTTGGTTTTAGTTTTTCTAATTGTTTAATTACATACTCCCTGGTAACTGCTAAACTAGTCAACCTGTCCTCATCCCCACCCACATAGACTTGTTCGGCTGAACATAAGAACATAAGAAGAACATAAGAACAAAGGCAACTGCAGAAGGCCTATTGGCCCATACGAGGCAGCTCCTATTTATAACCACCCAATCTCACTCATATACTTGTCCAACCCGTGCTTGAAACAATCGAGGGACCCCACCTCCAGCACGTTACGCGGTAATTGGTTCCACAAATCAACAACCCTGCTACTGAACCAGTATTTACCCAAGTCTTTCCTAAATCTAAACTTATCCTATTTATACCCATTGTTACGTGTTCTGTCTTGTGTTGATACTTTTAATACCCTATTAATACCCAATATGAAGGCATATTGTTAAGTTTTTCTTTAGTAAATACAGATATAAAATATTTGTTAAAAATACTACTCATCTCCTTGTCATTATCCGTTATTTGACCTGTCTCAGATTTTAATGGACCTATCCCTTCCCGAGTCTTTGTTCGATATAACTGAAAAAACCCTTTAGGATTCCCGCCAAACACACACCGAAACTACGACGTTGGTACAACGTTCGAACAAGTTTTAACACCTCCTAACCAGTTATAACAACCAATATAGCAAGTTGTAACAACGTTCTAATACGTCATAAACACGTTAAGCCAAGATGTAACAACTTTATTACAAGTTGTAACAAGCGGAAAATAGAGACAGTTTCGGTTTGTGTTTCCAGGGTTTGACTTTGCTTGCTCTGCTATGCGAACTTCATAGTTTCTTTTTGCTTTCTTAATCTCTTTTTTAACATTTCTAACCAGTTGTATGAATTGGATAACAAAGATATCTTTGTGGATAACAAAGAATTTGAAGAACCTTATAGGTAAAAAGAGAGCTTGGTACAAAAGGATTAAAAATGGGGAGGTCACTTTAGAACAGGAATTCGTACAACTGGTTAGAAATGTTAAAAAAGAGATAAGGAAAGCAAAAAGAAACTATGAAGTTCGCATAGCAGGGCAAGCAAAGACAAATCCTAAAGGTTTTTTTCAGTTATATCGTACTAAGACTAGGGAGAGGATAGGTCCATTAAAAACTGATACAGGTCAAATAACAGATAGTGATGAAGAGATGAGTAGTATTTTTAATAAATATTTTGTATCTGTATTTACTAAAGAGGAACTTAACAATATGCCTTCAGCCGAACAAGTCTATGTGGGTGGGGACGAGGACAGGTTGACGAGTTTAGCAGTTACCAGGGAGGATGTTCTTAAACATATAGTAAAACTCAAACCAAACAAATCCCCAGGGCCGGATGAAGTGTTTGCCAGGGTGCTTAAAGAATGCAAAGAGGAGCTTTGTGACCCACTGTCAACCATATTTAATAAATCAATAGTCAGGCAGAGTGCCAGAGTTTTGGAAAGTTGCTAATGTGATACCAGTTTTTAAGAAAGGAGATAGATCACTTGCGTCTAACTATCGACCAATTAGCCTAACGTCTATTGTGGGAAAGTTACTCGAATCTAAAATAGCAAATAAAATTCGTCTTCATCTTGAAAAACATAAATTAATAATTGAGTCTCAACATGGTTTTATAAATGGCCGTTCATGTTTAACAAATTTGTTATCTTTTTATTCTAGCATTGTTGAGGCAGTTGATAGTGGTAAGGATTGCGATGTTGTATACCTTGACTTTAGCAAAGCTTTTGATACAGTGCCACATGAAAGACTGATTAAAAAGATAGAGTCTCATGGTATGAGACTCTATCATACAAGAAATGAAATGTATGCTCGTGATGGGGTGCATCTATCGAGAGCTGGGGTTGTTGCTGTTGCGAACTCGTTAGAAAAAGTGGTTAGAGGTGTTTGTTTGGGTTTAAACTGTTAGTAGATAGAGGTATGGGAATTGATTTGGAGGAAGGAGGTAATAAAAGTATGTGTTTGTGGGAGAAAGGAATTGGCAAAACGATCAGGGAAAGAGAAGGTCCGCAAAATAACAATTCACTTAGGGTATATTACACTAACAGTAGAAGTCTAAGAAATAAAATTAACGAATTAAATGCTCTTGTCTGCACAGAAAAAATAGATATTATTGCACTTACCGAAACGTGGATGAATGTAGAAAATAGAGAACTATTAGCTGAATATCAAATATATGGATTTAAACTATTTCACACAGATAGATATATTAGACGAGGAGGTGGAGTAGCCATATATGTTAGGGACAATTTGAAATGTAGTCTCAAAGAGGGAATTAAAACAGAGCCACACACAGAAACTATTTGGATTGAATTAAACGAAAAAGCTAATAATATTATAATAGGAGTAATATATAGGCCACCAAATTTAGACAGAATGGAAGCAAAGCATCTATGGGATGAAATATCTAGAGCATCTAGATCTAACAGTATTTATGTCATGGGTGACTTTAATTTTAGCGGAATAAACTGGTTGAACAAAACAGGGAATAGTGAAGCAGAAGATTTTCTAGAATTAATTGACGATTGCTTTCTTACGCAACACATTAAGGAACCAACACGGGAAAATAATATTTTAGATTTAGTGTTAACTAACAGGGAAACGCAAATTAATGACATCGAAATAGGGAGTGAGCTAGGGATCAGTGATCACAAAGAAATCAGATTTAGCATAGAATGGAATAGACCAGTAGGAGAAAATTCTGTTAAAGTGCCAGATTTTCGAAAAGCTGATTTTAATAGCCTAAGAAATTTTTTGGGTCAAATTGATTGGAAAGTCTTGGGTATGGGGTGTGGGCCGGTCTTGGAGCGAGACATGAACCCAGCGATAGGTGACTTAAATGGGGATTTCGATGTGGATTCAATATATAACTTATTTAAGAATATTCTAAACAAAGCACAGGAACGTAGTATACCATACAAATTGAATAGATCGAATACTAATGACCCAAAGTGGATAACAAAGAATTTGAAGAACCTTATAGGTAAAAAGAGAGCTTGGTACAAAAGGATTAAAAATGGGGAGGTCACTTTAGAACAGGAATTCGTACAACTGGTTAGAAATGTTAAAAAAGAGATAAGGAAAGCAAAAAGAAACTATGAAGTTCGCATAGCAGGGCAAGCAAAGACAAATCCTAAAGGGTTTTTTCAGTTATATCGTACTAAGACTAGGGAAAGGATAGGTCCATTAAAAACTGAGACAGGTCAAATAACAGATAGTGATGAAGAGATGAGTAGTATTTTTAATAAATATTTTGTATCTATATTTACTAAAGAGGAACTTAACAATATGCCTTCAGCCGAACAAGTCTATGTGGGTGGGGACGAGGACAGGTTGACGAGTTTAGCAGTTACCAGGGAGGATGTTCTTAAACAAATAGTAAAACTCAAACCAAACAAATCCCCAGGGCCGGATGAAGTGTTTGCCAGGGTGCTTAAAGAATGCAAAGAGGAGCTTTGTGACCCACTGTCAACCATATTTAATAAATCAATAGAGTCAGGCAGAGTGCCAGAGTTTTGGAAAGTTGCTAATGTGATACCAGTTTTTAAGAAAGGAGATAGATCACTTGCGTCTAACTATCAACCAATTAGCCTAACGTCTATTGTGGGAAAGTTACTCGAATCTATAATAGCAAATAAAATTCGTCTTCATCTTGAAAAACATAAATTAATAATTGAGTCGCAACATGGTTTTATAAATGGCCGTTCATGTTTAACAAATTTGTTATCTTTTTATTCTAGCATTGTTGAGGCAGTTGATAGTGGTAAGGATTGCGATGTTGTATACCTTGACTTTAGCAAAGCTTTTGATACAGTGCCACATGAAAGACTGATTAAAAGGATAGAGTCTCATGGTATTGGGGGTGCTATATTAAGCTGGATTAGGGCATGGCTATACCAAAGGAAACAGAGAGTTAGTATAAATGGAATCAAGTCAGAGTGGGAAAATGTTGTAAGTGGAGTGCCTCAAGGCTCTGTCCTGGGACCTCTGTTGTTTATAATATATATAAATGATTTAGATTCAGGTTTGAGTAGCAACATTTGCAAATTTGCCGATGATACGAAAATCGGTAGGGAAATTAATTCGGAGGAGGACTCACTATCACTTCAAGTTGATCTAGATAGGGTTTTGAAATGGTCAAAGGATTGGCAGATGCAGTTTAATGCTGATAAATGTAAAGTTCTGAGGTTAGGTAATGATGATAGAGTTACAAGATACGAGCTAGATGGTGTTGTGATTGCGAAGTCGGATTGCGAAAGGGATCTGGGAGTTATGATTAGTAAGAATTTAAAACAAAAGGATCAATGCATAAATGTTCGTAATAAGGCAAATCGGACACTTGGATTTATTAATCGCAGCGTTAGTAACAAGACACCTGGTGTGGTTCTCAAGCTATATCTTGCTCTAGTTAGGCCCCATTTAGATTATGCAGTTCAGTTTTGGTCGCCATATTATAGAATGGATATAAATTCACTTGAACGTGTCCAGCGTAGGATGACTAAGTTAATTCCCCAAATTAGAAATCTTTCATATGAAGAAAGATTAACAAAGCTTAAGTTGCATTCACTGGAAAGGCGAAGAGTTAGGGGTGACATGATAGAGGTTTACAAGTGGATGAATGGACATAACCGGGGGGATATTAATAGGGTATTAAAAGTATCAACACAGGACAGAACACGAAACAATGGATATAAATTGGATAAGTTTAGATTTAGGAAAGACTTGGGTAAATACTGGTTCAGTAACAGGGTTGTTGATTTGTGGAACCAATTGCCGCGTAACATTGTGGAGGTGGGGTCCCTCGATTGTTTCAAGCACGGGTTGGACAAGTATATGAGTGGGATTGGGTGGTTATAGAATAGGAGCTGCCTCGTATGGGCCAATAGGCCTTCTGCAGTTACCTTTGTTCTTATGTTCTTATGTAATTCCTGTTCTAACCTGACTTCCCCATTATTAATCCTTTTGTACCAAGCTCTCTTTTTACCTATAAGGTTCTTTAAATTATTTGTTATCCACTTTGGGTCATTAGTATTCGACCTATTCAATTTGTATGGTATACTACGTTCCTGTGCTTTGTTTAGAATATTCTTAAATAAGTTATATATTAAATCCACATCGAAATCCCCTTTTACGTCACCTATCGCTGGGTTCATGTCTCGCTCCAAGACCGGCCCACACCCCATACCCAAAAGTTTCCAATCTATTTGACCCAAAAAATTTCTTAGGCTATTAAAATCAGCTTTTCGAAAATCTGGCACTTTAACAGAATTTTCTTCTACAGGTCTATTCCATTCTATGCTAAATCTGATTACTTTGTGATCACTGTTCCCTAGCTCACTCCCTATTTCGATGTCATTAATTTGTGTTTCCCTGTTAGTTAACACTAAATCTAAAATATTATTTTCCCGTGTTGGTTCCTTAATGTGTTGCGTAAGAAAGCAATCGTCAATTAATTCTAGAAAATCTTCTGCTTCACTATTCCCTGTTTTGTTCACCCAGTTTATTCCACTAAAACTAAAGTCACCCATGACATAAATACTGTTAGATCTAGATGCTCTAGATATTTCATTCCATAGATGCTTTGCTTCCATTCTGTCTAAATTTGGTGGCCTATATATAACTCCTATTATAATATTATTTGCTTTTTCGTTTAATTCTATCCAAATAGTTTCTGTGTGTGGCTCAGTTTTGATTCCCTCTTTGACACTACATTTCAAATTGTCCCTAACATATATGGCTACTCCCCCTCCTCGTCTAATATATCTATCTGTGTGAAATAGTTTAAATCCATTTATCTGATATTCAGCTAATAGTTCTCTATTTTCTACGTTCATCCACGTTTCGGTAAGTGCAATAATATCTATTTTTTCTGTGCAGACAAGAGCATTTAATTCATTAATTTTATTTCTTAGACTGTTACTGTTAGTGTAATATATCCTAAGTGAATTGTTATTTTGAGGCCCTTTTCTTTCCCTGATCATTTTGCCAATTCTTTTCTCCCACGAACACATACTTTTATTACCTTCTTCCTCCAAATCAATTCCCATACCACTATCTACTAACAGTTTAAACCCAAACAAACACCTCTAACCACTGGTTCCAACGAGTTCGCAACAGCAACAACCCCAGCCCTCGATAGATGCACCCCATCATGAGCATACATTTCATTTCTTCCATAGAAGCGAGCAACACCATACGAGCTAGATGGTGTTGAGATTGCGAAGTCGGATTGCGAAAGGGATCTGGGAGTTATGATTAGTAAGAATTTAAAACAAAAGGATCAATGCATGAATGTTCGTAATAAGGCGAATAGGACACTGGGATTTATTAATCGAAGCGTTAGTAACAAGACACCTGGTGTGGTTCTTAAGCTATATCTTGCTCTGGTTTGGCTCCATTTAGATTATGTAGTTCAGTTTTGGTCGTCGTATTATAGAATGGATATAAATTCTCTTGAACGTGTCCAACGTAGGATGACTAAGTTAATTCCCCAAATTAGAAATCTTTCATATGAAGAAAGATTAACAAAGCTTAAGTTGCATTCACTGGAAAGGCGAAGAGTTAGGGGTGACATGATAGAGGTTTACAAGTGGATGAATGGACATAACAGGGGGGATATTAATAGGGTATTAAAAATATCAACACAAGACAGAACACGAAACAATGGGTATAAATTGGATAAGTTTAGATTTAGGAAAGACTTGGGTAAATACTGGTTCAGTAACAGGGTTGTTGATTTGTGGAACCAATTGCCGCGTAACATTGTGGAGGTGGGGTCCCTCGATTGTTTCAAGCGCGGGTTGGACAAGTATATGAGTGGGATTGGGTGGTTATAGAATAGGAGCTGCCTCGTATGGGCCAATAGGCCTTCTGCAGTTACCTTTGTTCTTATGTTCTTATGTTCTTATGTACAATATAACTGAAAAAACCCTTTAGGATTTGTCTTTGCTTGCCCTGCTATGCGAACTTCATAGTTTCTTTTTGCTTTCCTAATCTCTTTTTTAACATTTCTAACCAGTTGTATGAATTCCTGTTCTAAAGTGACCTCCCCATTTTTAATCCTTTTGTACCCAGCTCTCTTTTTACCTATAAGGTTCTTCAAATTCTTTGTTATCCACTTTGGGTCATTAGTATTCGATCTATTCAATTTGTGTGGTATACTACGTTCCTGTGCTTTGTTTAGAATATTCTTAAGTAAGTTATATATTGAAAACACATCGAAATCCCCATTTAAGTCACCTATCGCTGGGTTCATGTCTCCCTCCAAGACCGGCCCACACCCCATACCCAAGACTTTCCAATCAATTTGACCCAAAAAATTTCTTAGGCTATTAATATCAGCTTTTCGAAAATCTGGCACTTTAACAGAATTTTATCCTACAAATCTATTCCATTCTATGCTAAGTCTGATTTCTTTGTGATCACTGTTCCCTAGCTCACTCCCTATTTCAATGTCATTAATTTGTGTTTCCCTGTTAGTTAACAATAAATCTAAAATATTATTTTCCCGTGTTGGTTCCTTAATGTGTTAAGTTTAGTAATTTAATGTGTTTAGTTAAGTAATGTGATAAGTTTAGATTTAGGAAAGACTTGGGTAAATACTGATTCGGTAAAAGGGTTGTTGATTCGTGGAACCAATTACCACGAAACGTAGTGGAGGTAGGGTCCCTCGATTATTTCATGCGTGGGTTAGACATGTATATGAGTGGGATTGAGTGGTTATAAATAGGAGCTGCCTCGTATGGGCCAATAGGCCTTCTGCAGTTACCTTTACATAAGAACATACGAACAAGGTAACTGCAGATGGCCTATTGGCCCATACGAGGCAGCTCCTATCTATAACCACCCAATCTCACTCATAAACATGTCCAACCCACGCTTGAAACAATCGAGGGACCCCACCTCCACCACGTTACGTGGTAATTGGTTCCACAAATCAACAACCCTGTTACTAGATGGTGTTGTGATTGCGAAGTCGGATTGCGAAAGGGATCTGGGAGTTATGATTAGTAAGAATTTAAAACAAAAGGATCAATGCATAAATGTTCGTAATAAGGCAAATCGGACACTTGGATTTATTAATCGCAGCGTTAGTAACAAGACACCTGGTGTGGTTCTCAAGCTATATCTTGCTCTAGTTAGGCCCCATTTAGATTATGCAGTTCAGTTTTGGTCGCCATATTATAGAATGGATATAAATTCACTTGAACGTGTCCAGCGTAGGATGACTAAGTTAATTCCCCAAATTAGAAATCTTTCATATGAAGAAAGATTAACAAAGCTTAAGTTGCATTCACTGGAAAGGCGAAGAGTTAGGGGTGACATGATAGAGGTTTACAAGTGGATGAATGGACATAACCGGGGGGATATTAATAGGGTATTAAAAGTATCAACACAGGACAGAACACGAAACAATGGATATAAATTGGATAAGTTTAGATTTAGGAAAGACTTGGGTAAATACTGGTTCAGTAACAGGGTTGTTGATTTGTGGAACCAATTGCCGCGTAACATTGTGGAGGTGGGGTCCCTCGATTGTTTCAAGCACGGGTTGGACAAGTATATGAGTGGGATTGGGTGGTTATAGAATAGGAGCTGCCTCGTATGGGCCAATAGGCCTTCTGCAGTTACCTTTGTTCTTATGTTCTTATGTTCTTATGTTCTTACCGAACCAGTATTTACCCAAGTCTTTCCTAAATCTAAACTTATCAAGTTTATACCCATTATTTCGTGTTCTGACTTGTGTTGATACTTTTAATACCCTATTAATATCCCCCTTTGTTATGTCCATTCATCCACTTGTAAACCTCTATCATGTCACCCCTAACTCTTCGCCTTTCCAGTGAATGCAACTTAAGCTTTGTTAATCTTTCTTCATATGAAAGATTTCTAATTTGGGGAATTAACTTAGTCAAGAATTAACTTGCAAATTCTACGCTAAAGGAATATGCAAATATGGAAAATTAGGAGCAAAATGCCATTTTCTGCATCCCAGAAAATGCAGGAACACGTTGGCGAGGGGTACATGCCGTTTTGGAACAGGGTGTAGATACTTCCACCCTAAATTATGTCAATTTTCAATTAGGGACAAAAAATGCTACAATCTTCAGTGTCCGGAATTCCACGTGAGAAGTACACAGCGTTATAGACGGGAAGATCAATATGACACTACTGGAATTTTTTTAGAGGAAGGCAGAAACAGAGTAGTAAATATAAGAGAGAGGAACAGTCAGATGGAACCAGAGGAAGTCAGTCAGAGGAAGAAAGGTGGCACAGAATCCTTACAGCATGTGAAGAAGTCTCTGACACTAATGCCCCCTTCACACTGGATGAGCTCAATCGGGCTAAGAAAAACTCCAAGGATACATCCCCTGGAGCCGACAAAATAACCTATAAAATGATTAGAAACCTCGGCCCAGAGGGAGACGCTGCATACCTAAGGTTAATTAATTTAGCCTGGACTTCTCAATCTAGACCTTCTGCTTGGAATAGAGCAGACATTGTGCCGATCCCAAAACCCAAAGATCCAGCTAATCCCAGGCCCATCTCTCTCCAAAGCTGTGCAGCCAAGACGGCTGACAGAATGGCACTCAACAGACTGGAGTGGAAAATGCCAAAACTGCACCATGATATGTATGCCTATAGAAGAGGGGTTGGCACAGTGGAATGTATTACAACTCTGTTAGCCCACTTGAATTACAGACCAGGAATGCTGATATTCCTGGACCTCGAAAAAGCCTTTGAACTGGCTAGCGCCCCAGCTATTCTCTGCTGCCTCATTGACAAAGAGGTCAGAGGCAACCTGCTCTCCTGGACCAAAAACTGTCTCATAAACAGAGAAGCAAGAGTAAAACTTCATGGCACAGTCTCTGAGTACAAAAGACATGAAAATGGTACACCGCAAGGAGGTATTCTTAGCCCTCTTCTCTTCAACTGTTTAATGGAAAGAATAATGAGGTTGAAACTCCCACATCACTGCAGGCTGCTAAACTACGCGGACGACTTTGTCATCATCATAAAAGGAAGGGATGCGGCGCGCCTTGCACCCAAATGCTTAGACTGCATCAGTAAAGAGGCAAAGCAGATTGGGATCAAACTCAACCCCTCAAAGTCAAAGGCCATGCCCATAAAAATAGCGAAGCCCAACATCCAACTCACAGTACAGGGTCAACCAATAGAATGGGTCGACACCTATCAGTATCTAGGAATCATCCTGGACACACACATGAATTTTAATGCTGAGGTCACATACTTGAGAGAGCGAACTGCGGCCCGGACGGCAATCCTCAGGTCGCTAACCTCCCTTTCTGGAGGAGCCAATCTGCAAGTCCTTCGCACATACTATGTACAGGCAGTCAGATCAGTGATCGATTATGCCGCACCTGCACTCACAAATCTATCACACCAACAGTGGAAAAAGCTTGAAGTTGCCCAAAACAATGCTATGAGAGCTGCACTGGGAGCCCCCATGTGGACCAGGCTTGAAACTCTTAGACTGGAGACGGGTTTGCCCTCTCTACAAGAAAGAATATCACAAAGGACAGCTACAATTATCAGTAAGATAATTATTTCTTCTGATCCAATCCCAGTACGGCAGGCCTTGGTGGTTGGACTAGGCCAAAACAATGGAAACTCTTGGGTTGCAAGAGCAGGAAAAGTCCTAAACAGACTACATTTAAAAACATGATTCTTGATAGAGAGGGTGATCATCCACACCCAAATTACACTCCTTCCGCGCCGTGGGAAGAGCCTACTTTCAAAATAGTAATTGAAAGTCTCCCAATGAAAAAGGCTGTCTATGATCCGACAATCCTAAGGCGCATAATAAAAGAGCAAATGTATAGCATAGCAGTAGCAGGAGCCACCCACATCTTCACAGACGGATCGGTGGACACAGAAAATGAGAGTGCTGGCGCTGCTCTTTGCACGACCAGCGTTCAGGCATATTGGAGACTGGGAGGACTAGTATCATCAACCCAAACTGAGCTGTTTGCCATACAACAGGCATTCGCATATGTGATTGCACAAAACACTCAAAATGCAATCATACACACACTCAAAAGCTGCACTTCAAATACTAGGACAAAAACAGTGGAAAGATAATGTGGAAATAATTACCACCATTTTGTATCAAGGAGCAGTCGCTAAAGGCAAAGGCCTCAACATAACTTTAAACTGGATCCCATCCCATATTGGAATCCCATTAAATGAAAAAGCTGATGAAATTGCTAAATTGGCAACTCGTCATCCAGTGATACATACAACAATTCAACCCAGCCTAGAGAACATAAAAAACATCATCACCAAAAAACTCTCACATCTCAACAAAGCCGACCTGCACCAGAGAATAGCTGAAGGTTCGCCATCTGCAACATGGTATCTTCAGGCAACCAAATTAGAAAGGTTAAATATCCCAAAAGGAATCCACAGGGAAATAGCAGTTAGGTTATATAGACTACGTCTAGGTTACAGATGCAACTGGGAGATTGGTGAACCCCGACAGAGAGAGTGCATCTTCTGCCAAACTGTCACAGAAAAGCCATTACTTCACTATCTTCTGGAATGTGAAGCAACCAATGACCTTAGAAGTGCTTTAAGAGTTCCTGAATCATGTAGTGGCCACCCTGAAGCCATCAACACAGCCACTCTCCTGGTCAACAAAGGTGTCCAGCAGCTGGACACCCTCATAAAGACTGTGAAGCAGTATCCTTCCCCACGATAACAGCTTGATGGTTAAATGCAACCTCAGAATACTGAGAAAAAAAAATTGTACCACTTACGGGCTATTCATGCCCGTGCCACCTCTTGGGTGGCTTAATCTTTATCAATCAATCATCAGATGGAGCCACTACAGGATTACAGAGGGGAAGGGAGATACCCACAAGACTGGAATACAAATTATCAACAAGCACACAGGTACTACACCACACAACACCCGTCCTACTACCAAAACTGGACGAATCACTTCCAAAACAACACACCCTGGACGCAAACACAGTGACCTCCTTATCAGAGCCTCAGATATTAACACCAAGTAAGGCATCCAGCACTTCCACTAACACGATAACATCATTTATATTTGCCAACATCCAGGGTATAAAAACACGCAAATCCAACAAAGTTCACTTTATAGATGGTCTCCTTCATGAGGCAAATGCAGTGTTTGCAGCCCTAACAGAAACCCACCCAAAGGATTACCATGATGGTGAAATATGGATCTCAGAGTACAATCTTTTCAGATGTGATAGGAAACACCGGCTGCAGGGTGGGGTCAGCCTCTACATCAAAGACACACTCATCTGTACTGAGCTGCTAAACACCTCAAATGATATGGTGGAAGTGCTGATAATCAAAATAGAGATTCTAAATGTAGTTACTGTCCTTGTATATAAGTCACCGGAGGCAAACCCTCAGCAGTTTAAAGACCAACTAATGAAAAGAGAACACTGCTTGGAAAACCTCACAAATCCAGCTCCGAACATCATCCTGCTTGGGAACTTCAACCTACGGCACCTGAAATGGAAGCACCTGGCTAACACAGTAATATCAGAAAGAATACCAGGAAGTAGCCTAAATGAACAGGCACATGCAAATGACCTGCTACGGATGTGCGACAGGTTTGCCTTAAACCAGCAAATAGTAGAACCAACTAGGAAGGAGAACACGCTAGACCTCATTTTCACTAATAATGATGAATTGATCAGGAACATAATGATTACAAATACCTGTTACTCAGATCACAACTTAATTGAAGTTATGACAACCATGGGGAATAGACTAGATTCCCGGTGGAGGAGATTTCAGCACATTCAACTTCAATAATAAACAGATAAACTGGGAGCAAATAAACCAGGACTTCACTGAAATAAACTGGGAAGAACAGCTAGAAAATGCAAACCTGAACCAGTGCCTGGAAAAAATAAGCTCAGTAGCACTAGAAATATGTTCAAACCGCATACCCCTAAGAAAAAAGAGGAAGAGATGCAGATTGGAACGGGAACGTCGTTCTCTATATTGACGCAGAAAACGAATTGTGGAACAACTTGAGAGTTGCACCCTATCTCAAGAACGACGAAGAAGGTTAGGTAGAGAAATAAAAACAATTGAACTCAAGCTACAAGAACCATACAAAACCCAGGAGAGGCAAAGAGAGCAAAAGGCCATCAGTGAAATAGAGAGAAATCCGAAATATTTTTTCTCCTATGCAAAATCAAGATCAAAAACCACATCTAGTATCGGGCCCCTGCGAAAGGGAGATGGAACTTTCACCGATGACAACAAAGAAATGAGCGAGCTACTGAGGAAGCAGTACGACTCTGTTTTCAGCGAGCCACTAAACGCACTAGAGATTGATAACCCAAATGAATTTTTCATGGATATGATACCAACATCAAATCATATATCAGACGTCACCCTAACTCCACTGGATTTTGAAGAAGCCATAAGCAGTATGCCTATGCACTCTGCACCAGGCCCGGATTCTTGGAACTCCATATTCATCAAGAACTGTAAAAAAAACACTATCGCAGGCCCTTCACATTCTGTGGAGACAAAGCCTAGATACTGGCGTTATTCCTGATATACTAAAAACAGCAGAGATAGCACCACTTCATAAAGGAGGAAATAAGGCAGAGGCAAAAAATTACAGACCGATAGCACTAACATCGCACATCATAAAAATTTTTGAGAGTGCTAAGAAGTAAGATCACAAAATACATGGAATCACAGCATCTCCATAACCCCGGACAACATGGTTTCAGAACAGGGCGCTCTTGCTTGTCGCAGTTGCTGGACCACTATGATATGGCATTAGATGGTATGGAAGACAAACAAAACGCTGATGTAATTTACACAGATTTCGCAAAAGCTTTTGATAAATGTGACCATGGCGTTATTGCACATAAAATGCGTTCAAAAGGAATTACCGGAAAAATAGGCAGATGGATCTACAATTTCCTGACCAACAGAACTCAATGTGTAATAGTCAACAAAATAAAATCCAGCCCATCAACCGTGAAGAGCTCAGTCTCCCAGGGTACTGTGCTTGCTCCAGTACTTTTTCTCATCCTCATATCGGACATAGACAAGAACACAACCTATAGCACTGTATCATCCTTTGCAGATGACACTAGGATCTTCATGAGAGTAGGCAACATAGAGGACACGGCAAACCTCCAGTCAGATGTAGATCAGGTCTTTCTATGGGCTACAGAAAATAATATGTTGTTTAACGAAGATAAGTTCCAGCTCATGCGCTATGGAAAAAATGAAAATATATAAACGGAAACCACGTACAAAACTCAGGCAAATCATAACATAGAACGAAAAGGCAATGTAAAGGATCTGGGTGTACTCATGTCGGAAGACCTTACCTTTATAGAACACAATAAAGTAGCCGTCACAACTGCAAGAAAAATGACAGGTTGGATAACAAGAACTTTTCACACTAGAGATGCTATACCGATGATGATACTTTTCAAAACGCTTGTGCTCTCTAGAGTGGAGTACTGCTGCACAATGACAGCCTCTTTCAAAGCTGGAGAAATTGCTGACCTGGAGAGCGTGCAGAGATCCATTACTGCTAGAATCCACTCAGTAAAACATCTAAACTATTGGGACCGACTAAAGAGCCTAAATCTGTACTCCCTTGAGCGCAGGCGGGAGAGATACAAAATAATTTACAAGTGGAAATTATTAGAGGGGCTGGTCCCAAACCTGCACACAGAAATAACATCATATGAGACCAGAATACATGGCAGGATGTGCAGAATACCCCCGTCGAAAAGCAGAGGTGCAACAGGTACTCTGAGAGAGAACTCTATCAACATCAGAGGCCCAAGACTGTTCAACACGCTTCTGCTACACATAAGGGACATAACTGGCAAACCACTCACAGTGTTTACGAGAGAACTGGATAAGCACCTCCAAAGGATACCTGATCAACCAGGCTGTGACTCATACATCAGGCTGCGAGCAGCTGCGTCCAACAGCCTGGTTGATCGAAAACTGAACTGCATAATCTAAATTGGGCCTAACCAGAACATGATATAACTGAAGAAAAACACCAGGTGTCTGGTTACTAACGCTTCGATTAATAAATCCCAGTGTCCTATTTGCCTTATTATGAAAATTCGGGCATTGATCCTTTTGTTTTAAATTCTTACTAATCATAACTCCCAGATCCCTTTTGCAATCCGACTTCACAATCTCAACACCATCAAGCTCGTATCTTGTAACTCTATCATCATTACCTAGCCTCAGAACTTTACATTTATCAGCATTAAACTGCATCTGCCAATCTTTTGACCATTTTAAAACCCTGTTTAGATCAACTTGAAGTGATAGTGAGTCTTCTTCTATGTTAATTTCCCTACCGATTTTTGTATCATCTGCAAATTTGCAGATGTTGCTACTCAAACCTGAATCATTTATATATATTATAAACAACAGAGGTCCCAAGACAGAGCCCTGAGGTACTCCACTAATAACATTATCCCACTCTGACTTAACCCTATTTATACTGACTCTGCTTCCTGTGGAAGAGCCATGCCCTAATCCAAGTTAATATAGCACCTCCAATACCATGAGCTTCTATTTTTTTAATCAGTCTTTCATGTGGCACTGTATCAAAAGCTTTGCTAAAGTCAAGGTACACGACATCACAATCCTTACCACTATCAACTGCCTCAACTACGCTGGAATAAAAAGATAGCAAATTTGTTAAACAAGAGCGGCCATTTGTATAACCATGTTACAACTGGTTACAACTTTGTTATAACCATATTAGTTTATGTTTTTCAAGATGAAGACGAATTGTATTTGCAATTATCGATTCAAGTTGCTTTCCTACAATAGACGTTAGGCTAATTGGCCGATAGTTTGACGCAAGTGATCTATTCTCTTTCTTAAAAATTGGTACCACATTAGCTACCTTCCATGACTCAGGCACTCTACCGAACTCTATTGATTTTTAAGTATGGTAGACAGTGGCTCGGAAAGCTCCTCTTTGCATTCTTTAAGCACCCTGGCAAACACTTCATCCGGCCATGGGGATTTGTTTGGTTTTAGTTTTACTATTTGTTTAATTACGTCCTCCCTGGTAACTGCTAAACTATTCAACCTGTCCTCGTCCCCACCCACATATACTTGTTCGGGATGAATGTAGAAAATGGATGAATGTAGAAAATAGAGAGATATTAGCTGAATATCAAATAAATGGATTTAAACTATTTCACACAGATAGATATATTAGACGAGGAGGTGGAGTAGGCATATATGTTAGAGACAATTTGAAATGTAGTATCAAAGAGGGAATCAAAACTGAGCCACACACAGAAACTATTTGGATAGAATTAAACGAAAAAGCAAATATTATAATAGGAGTTATATATAGGCCACCAAATTTAGACAGAATGGAAGCAAAGCATCTATGGGATGAAATATCTAGAGCATCTAGATCTAACAGTATTCATGTTATGGGTGACTTTAATTTTAGTGGAATAAACTGGTTGAACAAAACAGGGAATAATGAAGCAGGAGATTTTCTAAAATTAATTGACGATTGCTTTCTTACGCAACACATTAAGGAACCAACGTGGGGAAATAATATTTTAGATTTAGTGTTAACTAACAAGGACTCACAAATTAATTAATTTAAATTTATTCACCAAAGTCAAAGTCACCAAAGCGTTAAAGTGATATCACTTTTATGCTTTGGTGACCCCTGAGCGAGTCAACAATTTTTCTCCTGAGTAGGCTGGCGTGCTGCACTCACAAGTCAAAAGAAATAATATTTGTATCAATTCCATTTACTATCCGATCTACTTGGTGATAGTTTACAAATGTTTGCCATGAAATTTACGTTTTCTCTAATAGCAGAACAGCTTATTTAGTAGAACGGCGTGGCAGTGAATCATCGGGGTAAAACAATTGTATTATTGGCACGACGAGTATAATCGACGTAGTTTTAATATATTTTGCCGGTCGAACGCATCCTTATGTAATCGTTTATACTTATGTTCTTCTAGAACATTCTATTGCAAACACATTGGTACAAAAATGAAATACGTACATCGAAAAATAATGTCAGGACAGTGAATTGAATATACACTTTTCAAAGCGAGTTTCGCTGATATGCCGCCGCGGGTAACATTTTGGCCACTTCCCACACTGTTTTGGGTGGGCTGCGACATTGATTCTATATTTATATGCTTATGTCCGTGTAGGGAATTTTATTGCGATTTCAGTGATTCCAAAATTAACGCTGTAGCACAACTGTGGGTTTCACAACCATGAAGAGAGTGGAAACATTTTGTTGCTGTTTGGCGCTCTCGGCTAGAGATCTCAATAGTTTTTATTTGGTGTTGATATGCCTTATGCATATCAACATTATGCTTATGCTTTGACGGCATTTTATAGGTATGTTCTTATAGACAATTCTTTTGCGAACACAGTGATACTAAATTTAAATACGTACGTCTACAATTAGTGTCACGAGAATCAAAAGAGTATACACTTTTCGGTCTTCCCGCTTAGGCGCTCGAAACCCCGAAAGCACAGGGGGGAAATTTTTTCAGAATGCCGCCAGCGTAAGTGTTTTAAGGACATCGAAATAGGGAGTGAGCTAGGAAACAGTGATCATAAAGAAATCAGATTTAGTATTGAAATTGAAATTGAAATAAGTTTATTGAGGTAAAATACACACAAAGGGATGAGGTAGCTCAAGCTATTCTCACCCCGTTCAGTACAACGTGTTAATACATACATAGACACACATCACAAACAATAAACATATTACCAAACATTCTGAGAGATAAACATATACATTTCCTCCTTCACAAGTAGTATGTTATCAGACATACACACAAATACTTTTATGACCTAGGTATACTGTATAGACAATTTGCATTGAATGGAATAGATCTGTAGGAGAAAATTCTGTTAAAGTGCTTGATTTTCGAAAAGCTGATTTCAATAGCCTAAGAATTTTTTTGGGTCTTGGGTATGGGGTGTGGGCAGGTATTGAACCTAGACGTGAATCCAGCAATAGGTGATGCAAAAGGGGTTTTCGATGTGGATTCAAAATATAACCTTTTTAAAAATATTCTAAGTAAAAGCCCAGAAATGTAGTATACCATATAAATTGAATAGATCGAATACCAATGATCCAAAGTGAATAACAAAGGATCTGAAGAACCTTAAAGGTAAAAAGAGAGCGTGGTACAAAAGGATTAAGAGTGGGGAAGTTAGTTTAGAACAGGAATTTGTACAACTGGTTAGAAATGTTAAAAAAGAGATAAGGAAAGCAAAAAGAAACTATGAAGTTCACATAACAGGGCAAGCGAAGACAAATCCTAAAGGTTTTTTTTCAGTTGTATCGAACTAAGACTAGGGAAAGATAGGTCAATTAAAAACTGAGACCGTTATTTGACCTATCAGTCAAATAACGGATAATGACGAGGAGATAAGTAGTATTTTTAATATATATTTTATATCTGTATTTACTAACGAGGAACTTAACAATATGCCTTCAGCAGAACAAGTATATGTGGGTGGGGACGAGGACAGGTTGAATAGTTTAGCAGTTACCAGGGAGGACGTAATTAAACAAATAGTAAAACTAAAACCAAACAAATCCCCAGGGCCGGATAAAGTGTTTGCCAGGGTGCTTAAAGAATGCAAAGAGGAGCTTTCCGAGCCACTGTCTACCATATTTAATAAATCAATAGAGTCAGGCAGAGCGTCAGAGTTATGGAAGGTAGCTAATGTGGTACCAATTTTTAAGAAAGGAGATAGATCACTTGCGTCAAACTATCGGCCAACTAGCATAACGTCTACTGTGGGAAAGTTACTTGAATCAATAATTACAAATGCAATTCGTCTTCATCTTGAAAAACATAAATTAATAAATGAGTAGCAACATGGTTTTACAAATGGACTTTCCATAATTTTGGCACTCTGCGTGATTGTTTATTTATTAAATATTGTAGACAGTGGGTCGCAAAGCTCCTCTTTGCATTCTTTAAGCACCCTGGCAAACACTTCATCCGGCCCTGGGGATTTGTTTGGTTTGAATTTTACTATTTGTTTAAGAAGATCCTCCCTGGTAACTGCTAAACTAGTCAACCTGTCCTCGTCCCCACCCACACCCACATAGACTTGTTCGGCTGAAGGCATATTGTTAAGTTCCTCTTTAGTAAATTCAGATATAAAATATTTATTAAAAATACTACTCATCTCTTCATCACTATCTGTTATTTGACCTGTCTCAGTTTTTAATGGACCTATCGTTTCCCTAATCTTTGTCCGGTATAATTGGAAAAACCTTTAGGATTTGTTTTTGCTTGCTCTGCTTTGCGAACTTCATAGTTTCTTTTTGCTTTCCTTATCTCTTTTTTAGTATTTCTAACCAGTTGTACGAATTTCTGTTCTAAACAGACTTCCCCATTTTTAATCCTTTTGTACCACGCTCTCTTTTTACCTATAAGTTTCTTCAGATCCTTTGTTATCCACTTTGGATGATTAGTATTCGATCTATTCAATTTATATGGTATACTACATTCCTGGGCTTTGGTTAGAATATTTTTAAATAGGTTATATTTTGAATCCACATCGAAAACCCCTTTTACGTCACCTATCGCTGGGTTAACGTCTAGCCCCAATACCAGCCCACAAATCATACACAACACGTTTCAATCTATTTGAGCCAAAAAAAATTCTTAGGCTATTGAAATCAGCTTTTCGAAAATCAGGCACTTTAGTAGAATTTTCTCCTACAGATCTATTCCATTGAATGCTAATTCTGATTTCTTTATGATCACTGTTCCCTAGCTCACTCCCTATTTCGATGTCCTTACTTTGTGTTTCCCTGTTAGTTAACACTAAATCTAAAATATTATTTCCCCGTGTTGGTTCCTTAATGTATTGCGTAAGAAAGCAATTGTCAATTAATTCTAGAAAATCTTCTGCTTAATTATTCCCTGTTCTGTTAGACCAATTTATTCCACTGAAATTAAAGCCACCCATAACACAAACACTGCTAGACCTAGATGCTCTAGATATTTCATCCCATAGGTGCTTTGCTTCCATCCTGTTTAAGTTTGGTGGCCTATATATAACTCCTATTATAAGATTATTTGCTCTTTCGTTTAATTCTATCCAAATAGTTTCTGTGTGTGGCTGCAGTTTTGATTTCCTTCTTTGAGACTACATTTAAAAGTTTCCCTAACATATATGGCTACTCCCCCTCCTCGCTTACTATATCTATCTGTGTGAAATAGTTTAAATCCATTTATTTGATATTCATCTAATAGTTCTCTATTTTCTACATTCATCCACGTTTCGGTAAGTGCAATAATATCTATTTTTACTCTGCAGACAAGAGCATTTATTTCGTTTATTTTGTTTCTTAGACTTCTACTGTTAGTGTAATATACCCTAAGTGAATTGTTATTTTGAGGCCCTTCTCTTTCTCTGATCATTTTGCCAATTTGTTTCTCCAACAAACACATACTTTTATTACCTTCCTCCCTATCAATTCCCATACCACTATCTACTAACAGTTTAAACCCAAACAAATGCCTCTAACCACTGATTCCAACGAGTTCGCAACAACAACAAGACTTTGCATTGACTTTGACTTTGCATTCGATAGATGCACCCCATCCCGAGCATACATTTAATTTCTTCCATAGAAGTTTTCCCAGTTGTCTATGAAAGATATTGCATTTGATTTGTAATATCTTTCCAGCCGGCAATTGACACCAAGTGCCTTCGACAACCATTCATTCCCAATGCTCTTTCTTGGAAGAATGCCACATATGATCGGAATTCCTCCCTTGCTTCTACCTAATTCTATGATTTTGTCAATTTTCTGTATCAGTTCCTCACTCCTGACTCGTACAACATCATTACCCCATGCACAAATAATGGGTTTGTTCCCATTTCCCGTCATTATATCTTTCATGTTGTCAACGATATCTCCAATTCGAGCTCCCGGATAGCAAACCCTAAACCTTTTCCCCCTATCTCTGGCACAAAACGTCGTGTCTAAATATCTCACTTGGGAATCTCCCACAACCAAAATTCGCTTAGGTGCCTCCTTAACTTTCTGAGCACTTTCAGGGGTCTGTACTTCGTTGCTCTTCGTTTTTCCCTTGAGTGAACTGCAGGCCCACCACAGCATTCGTCTTCCAACACGTCAAAAGAATTTAAAGTCCTCAGGCCGTCTGTAGGTGGCCTTGTCAAAGTCTTCTTAATACCCCTGTCCTTTACGACTTTCCACAACTAGGTCTTTTTAATACTTGTCTCCTTCATTTCTTCTCCATGTTTCAGCTGTCGTACCTCCTCCCGTACGGAATCCATCTCTGCTCTCAGCATTCCCACTAGATCCATCAGTTCCTTCACTAATCCTTCCATTATTGCTGTAATAATATTACTGCAATCGGCGCTCCAGCTATCACAATTCCTCACTATGACTGCGGCTGACTCACTCCTTATTAAGGAACCAACGAGGGAAAATAATATTTTGGATTTAGTGTTAACTAACAGGGAAACAGAAATTAATGACATCGAAATAAGGAGTGAGCTAGGGAACAGTAATTATAAATAAATCAGATTTAGCATAGAATGGAATAGATCTGTAGGAGAAAATTTTGTTAAAGTTCCAGACTTTCGAAAAGCTGATTTTAATAGCCTAAGATATTTTTGGGTCAAATAGATTGGACAGTCTTTGGCATGGGAGGGTGGGCCGGTCTTGGAGCTGGATGTGAACATAAGAACCTAAAAACAAAGGTAACTGCAGAAGTCCTATTGGCTTCTACAAGGCAGCTCCTATTTATAATCACCCAATCGCACTCATATACATGTCCAGCCCACGTTTGAAACAATCGAGGGACCTCATCTTCACCACATTACGCGGTAATTGGTTCCACAAATCAACAACCCTGTTACCGAACCAGTATTTACCCAAGACTTTCCTAAATCTATATTTATCCTATTTATACCCCCATCGTTTCGTGCTCTGTCTTGTGTTGATACTTTTAATACCCTATTAATATCCTCTTTGTTATGTCCATTCATCCACTTGTAAACCTCTATCATGTCACACCTAACTCTTCGCCTTTCAGTGAATGGAATTTAAACTTTGTTAATCTTTCTTCATATGACAGGTTCTAATTTGGGGAATTAACTTTGTCATCCTAAAGTGGAAACGTTCATGTGAATTTATATCCATTTTATAGTACGGCGACCTAAACTGAACTGCATAATCTAAATGGGGCCTAACTACAGCATTATATAGCTGAAGAGCAACACCAGGTATCTTGTTACTAACACTTCGATTAATAAATCTCTGGGTCCTATTTGCCTTATTATGAACAATCATGCATTGATCTTTTGGTTTTAAATCTTGTCTAATCATATCACACAGATCCCTTTCGCAATCCGTCTTCGCAATCTCAACACCATCTACCTCGTATCTTGTAACTCCATCATCATTACCTAGCCTCAAAACTTTATATATATATTAGCATTAAAAAGCATCTGACAATCCTTTGACCATTTCAAAACCCTATTTAGATCGACTTTAAGTGATAATGAGCCTTTTCCGTGTTTATTTCCCTACGGATATTTGTATCATCGGCAAAATTGCAAATGTTGCTACTCAAACCTGAATCTAAATCATTTATAAATATTATAAACAGAGGTCCCAGGACAGAGTCTAGAGGCACTCCACTTACAACATTTTCCCACTCAGACTTAACCCCATTTATTCTAACTCTGTTTCCTTTAGTAGATCATGCCGTAAGACAACTTAATATAGCACCCTGAATACCGTCAGCCTCTAACTTTTTAAACAGTCTTTCATGTAGCACGGTATCAAAAGCTTTACTAAAGTCAAGGTACACAACATCACAATCCTTACCACTATCAACTGCCTCAACTATGCTGGAATAAAATGCAAGCAAATTTGTTAAACATGAATGGCCATTTGTAAAACCATGTTGGGAATCATTTATTAATTTACGTTTGTCAAGATAAAGACGATAGTATTTGAAATTATCGATTCAAGTAATTTTCCCATAATAGATGTTAGGCTAATTGGCGGATAGTTTGACACAAATGATCTATCTCCTTTTTTTTGAATTGGTATCACATTAGGAACATTTCATTACTCTGGCACACTGCCTGACTTTATTGATTTATTAAATACTATCAGTACCCGGCCACGCGTTGCTATGGCTCAGCAACGCCACAGCAATCTTCCATGTCCCCCAGTCCTCCCAACCATTTCCCACTCTACCATCCCCTCTTCCTTCCCTCCATGCCCTACTCCCAAATCCCTTTGTCCTCCTCACCATTCTCCATTCCCCCATCCCCTCGCTCCCACCATCCCAAACTCCCTCGTCCCCTCGTCCTTTCCCACTATTCCCCAGTCCCTCGTCTAATGCCTTCCCAAATGGCTTGATGTTCCCATCAGAAAATTGGAAACATCAAATGATCTGATGTTCCCATCGCTGAAATATAAAAAAAACAGTTAAAAAATGAAATAAAAATATGAAAAAATAAAAAAATGAACTATACTCACGAAATGAATGGTATCGTAAACAACAAAGCTCAATTCCAATGCAATTCACACAAAATAATTAAATCTAAATGAAAATAAATCAAAATCTATGAAAATTCCATTTACCAATGCAATCAGAAACATTGAAATGGAATTGTAACATATTTAGTATAGCATGTGTGTTGCTCCTACATGCAACAGATGGGGCTGTTTTTCCAGAAAAGCATAGTTTTACCTGTCACAGGTGTGGCATCTATACTTATACTTATGAAATGAACGGTATGGTAAACAGCACAGCTTAATTCCAACACAATATCACACAAAATAATTCAATAAAAAAATAAAATAAATCGAAATCTATGAAAATAAAATTTATCAATGCAATCAGAAACATTGAAATGCAATTTGTGACATATTTAGTAAAGCATGCATGTTGCTATTATGTGCAACATATGGCGCTGTTTTCCAAAAATGCATGTTTTTACCTGTCACAGGTGTGGCATCTATATAGTAGGTATATAAAAAGACACGCCTATTCGAATGCAACGTTGTCAAAATTTCAAAGCAATCGGTGAAGAACTTTTGGAGATTTCAGTGTGTGTTGCTCTTACATTCACCAGATGGCGCTGTTTAAAAAAAAATACATGTTTTTTCCTGTCATAGGTAAGGCATGTATATAGTAGATACATAAAAAGATGCACCTATTCGAATGCAACGTTGTGTCAAAATTTCAAAGCAATCGGTAAAGAGGTTTCGAAGATTTTCCTCACATGAAAAACACAGTTTTTCATAAAAAGCATAGTTTTTTTATTTACTGTCACAGACGTGACATCTATATAGTATGTATATAAAAACCTGGCTGGAAATGAATGAAACAGTGTGTGAAAATTTCAAAGCAATCGGCGAAGAACTTTCGGAGATTAGCGATTTTGAACAAACGAACATTTCCATTTTTATTTATATAGACGGTAGACAATGGCTTGCATAGCTCCTCTTTGCATTTTTTAAGCATTCTGGGAAACACTTCGTCTGGCCCTGGGGACGAAGTTTGGCTATTCACCATTACTTGGGTTTCGGAGAAGTTGTTCAATGTCAACCAACATTTTTTGACTAGTTGTATATGAAAAGGGCAGCAATTGTTCCAGGTTTCAGTACTGCAGCGTAAATAGAAAGGGCAATTTTTTGTTTTTTTGTTTTTTTCAACGAATTTTACACATTTTCAAGTGTAAATAAAAAAAAAAAACCTTTCAGATATAATCATGCTATGACACTTTTCTGACACATTAGCATATAATAAAGGTTACTATCTTAGGGAGTTTCTAAAACATCTTTAGTTTTCCTAATACATATATTCAAAGTTCCCCCCAAAAATTATGCAAATATGTCATGTTCATTGCTATTATAAAATCAATAAATGAACTTAGGAAAACACGCTAAGTTAGGAGTGTAGAGACATTCACCTATACATATATGGTGTAAGTTTCATGTAAATTGAAAAAAAAATGAAAACATTATTTGAACGTTTTTGTTAGTTAATATATATATATATATATATATATATATATATATATATATATATATATATATATATATATATATATATATATATATATATATATATATATATATATATATATATATAAGAAAATAATAAAGTCTAAGGTGCTGCCATCTGTGGCTGAGGTTGACATCAACTCTAGTTTTCTGAATAAGTTTCATGCAAATCGTCCGATAAAAAAAAAAAATTGAAAAAAAAAATTGTTTTTTAACTTAAATTTTTTTTATAATAAAACTAATTATAATATTTTTTTAATATATGCTATTGTGATAGCTGAGAGTCATAGATATGATTTCAGTTGACACTTGTTTTTGATAATCGTTTTTGACCATTTTGGAATAATTTTGACACCTACTTCAATATTTTTTTGCTCCTTTCCTATTTCTGCTACAATGCTGAGACTTGGGCCAGATGAAACTCTTTTTATGTACAACTCGTCAAAAAAGTTTGATTGAAATCGAACCAGTTTTCTTTTATTGCATATTTTGGGCAAATTTGGAAGTAATGCCCCCCTTAATAACATCCTCCCTGGTAATTGCTGAACTAGTCAGCCTGTCCATTCCCCACCCACATAGACTTGTTCTGCTAAAGGCATAATGTTAAGTTCTTCTTTAGTAAATATAAAGATAAAATATTTATTAAAAATACTACTTATCTCTTTGTCATTATCAGTTATCTGACAGGTCTCAGTTTTTAATGGACCTGTCCTCTCCCTAATCTTTGTTTGATATAACTGAAAAAAACTTTAGGATCTGTCTTTGCTTGCCTTGCTATGCGAACTTCATACTTTCTTTTTGCTCTCCTTATTTCTTTGTTAACTTTTCTAAGATGCTGGACGAATTCTTGTTCTAAACTGATTTCCCCCATTCTTAATCCTTTTGTACCAAATTGGAGCCGGTCGGCCGAGCGGACAGCACGCTGGACTGTGATCCTGTGGACCCGGGTTCGATCCCGGGTGCCGGCGAGAAACAATAGGCAGAGTTTCTTTCACCCTATGCCCCTGTTACCTAGCAGTAAATAGGTACCTGGGTGTTAGTCAGCTGTCACGGGCTGCTTCCTGGGGGTGGAGGCCTGGTCGAGGACCGGGGCACGGGGACACTAAAGCCCCGAAATCATCTCAAGATAACCAAGCGCTCTTTCTGCCTATTAGGTTCTTAAGATCCTTTATTATCCATTTCGGATCACTATTATTCTATGTATTCAAATTGTATGGTATACTACGTTTCTGTGCTTCGCTTTGAATATTTTTTTAATAAGTTACATTATGAATCCACATCGAAATCCCTTATTACATCACCAATTGCTGGGTTCACGTCTCGCACCAAGACTGGCCCACCCCCATGATCAGGACTTTGTAATCAATTTCAACCCAAAAATTTCTAACACCATTAAAATCAGCTTTTCAAAAATCTGGCACTTTAACAGAATTTTCTTCTACAAATCTATTCCAATTTATGATAAATCTGATTTCTTTGTGATCACTGTTCCCCTAGCTCACTCCCTATTTCGATGTCATTAATTTGCATTTCCCTCTTAGTTAATACTAAGTGTAAAATACTGTTTTCACACGTTGGTTCCTTAATGTATTGTTTAAAATTGAGGAAGCAATCGTCAATTAACTCAAGAAAATGTTATGCTTCATTATTCCCTGTTCTGTTTAATCAGTTTATTCAACGAAAATTAAAGTCACTCATGACACAAATACTGTTAGTCCTAGATGCTCTAGATATGTCATCCCATAGGTATTTATTTATGCATATACAAGAATGTACATAAGGAATGTGAGGATACAAATATGGTAATTACAGTCTTGTAAAGCCAATAGCACGCGCAGCGTTTCGGGCAGGTCCTTAATCTAAGAAAATTTTAAGGAGGTAAATACTTGCAAAATTATAGACAAAAAATGATAACAGATTACATGAAATGAAAAAAAGATGAGAGAAAATTGTAGGTACAGTATATTAAAGCACATAGGTAGCTAAGATTGATTGCAATGACAGCTTGAATGGTAGTTGACAAAAAAAAATTGGTAGGCACAATACAGCAGAAACAATATAAGATTGGTTGCAATGACAGCTTGAATGGTAGTTGAACAAAAATTGGTAGTCACAATACAGCATATGGCTAGCACATAAAAGAAGACAGCAATGAACACAATGATAAGGTTGTTTGATATTACATAAAAATTAGGAGATTGGGTAACACTAGGTACAGAGCAAATTTAAAGCTCAGTGTAGGAAACTAAGAAGATGAAGTTAGGTACTTTTTGGTTTTGCTTTTAAATAAGGCAAAAGTTTTACAGTTTTTCAATTCACTAGGGAGTGAGTTCCATAGACTAGGTCCCTTAATTTGCATAGAGTGTTTACACAGATTAAGTTTGACCCTGGGGATATCAAAGAGATATTTATTTCTGGTGTGGTGATAATGGGTCCTATTACATCTGTCCAGGGAGAGTTTCAGAGCATGGTTTGCATTTAAGAACAGGGTTTTGTAAATGTAGTTGACACAAGAGAATGTGTGGAGGGAGTTAATATTTAGCAAGTTTAGGGATTTAAACAAGGGAGCTGAGTGTTGTCTGAAAGCTGAGTTAGTTATCATTCTGATAGCAGATTTTTGCTGTGTGATGATGGGCTTAAGGTGGTTTGCAGTGGTAGACCCCCATGCACAGATACCATAATTAAGATAGGGGTAGATTAGTGCATAATATAGTGAGAGGAGAGCAGAGTTAGGAACATAATATCTGATTTTGGAGAGTATACCAACTGTCTTAGAGACTTTCTTAGTTATGTGTTGAATGTGGGTGCTGAAGTTGAGTCTCTTGTCTAGGAATAGGCCAAGAAACTTGCCATCATCTTTATTACTGATGTTAATGTTGTCTATCTGTAGCTGAATTGCATTTGATGATTTGCTTCCAAATAAGATGTAGTAAGTCTTTTCGATGTTTAATGTTAGTTTGTTCGTTGACATCCATAAGTGGACTTTTTTTAATTCATTATTCACAACATTATTTAGTGTATGTGGGTTGAGGTTTGAATAGATAAGAGTAGTATCGTCAGCAAACAGTATAGGTTTGAGAATATTAGAAACATTAGGCAGATCGTTTATATATGTAAGAAATAGAAGAGGTCCTAAGATGCTGCCCTGTGGCACTCCAACGGTAATTGGTAGAGTGGAAGAAGTTGTATCATTGATGGTTACATATTGGTGTCTGTCACTAAGATAGGATCGGATGTAGTCAAGGGCAAGGCCTCGGATTCCATAATGCTGGAGTTTAAGTAAGAGGTAGTTGTGATTAACAGTATCAAAGGCTTTTCTTAGGTCAATGAAGAGTCCAATCGGAAACTCATTTTTGTCAAGGGCTGAGTAGATAACGTGAAGGAGACTAATGATTGCATCGTTGGTGCTCTTTTGGGACCGGAAGCCAAACTGGCAGGGGCTGAGTATGTCGAATTTTACGAGGTAGGAATAGAGCTGTTTGTAAATAATTTTTTCAAATATTTTTGATAGAATGGGTAGATTTGATATTGGTCTATAATTGTTTATGTCCGCCGGATTGCCTCCTTTATGGACTGGCGTTACTCTTGCTTTTTTGAGGATATCAGGGAAGGTGTGACACTCTATAGATTGGTTGAACAGTAGTGCTATGGGTGGGGCAAGGGCATGGGAGGCTCTCTTGTACACAATGGACGGAATTTCACTGGTGTTCCCTGCCTTGGGTTTTAGAGAGTGTATGATGGACACAACATCAGCCGGGCTGATTGGTGAAAGGAGAAGAGAGTTTGGATAGCTGCCTGAGAGATATGTGTTAATATGTGTCTGAGTCTGTGGGATTTTACTGGCAAGATTAGCACCAACCGACGAAAAGAAACTATTAAATTCATTTGCCATTTCTAAATCAGTTGACGGTGTATCCCCATCCTTGTAGAGTTTTATTTGGTTATGTGAGTGTTGTTTAGTTCCTAGGATACTAGAGATAGTTTTCCAAGTGTTTTTCATGTTGCCTTTTGCTTCATTGAATCTATTCACATAATACGCAAGTTTTGCCTTTCTTATGATACTGGTAAGCATTGATGAGTACCTTTTAGCTACTTCCTTTGAAACTAGGCCAATCCTAACTTTCTTTTCATATTCATGTTTCTTGTTGATTGAGTTGAGAATGCCACTTGTGAGCCATGGATTGTTTAATCTTTTGTCAGTTACTTGCTTTGTAAGAAGGGGACAATGAAGGTTGTAGAGGCTTAGAGTTTTGGAGAGGAAGAGGTTAGCTAATGAATTTATATCATGGGTATTATTGAATTCAGAATCCCAGTTAATATTGTGAAGTGCCTCTGTAAGATTTTCTAAAGCTGATTCACTGTGTAGCCTAAATGAAAGTTTCTTGCTTTTTGGTGGTGTTATGTCCATGTTCGCTATGAGAAAGGTAGGATAGTGGTCAGTTGTTCTGTCGTAGATTATACCAGATACAAGGGGAGCTGTTATGTTTGTCCATATGTGGTCCAAGGTAGTGGCTGATGTTTGAGTGACTCGGGTAGGTTTGGTGATAGTGGGGATTAGCATACAGGAGTTCATGCTGTTAAGGAAATAGTCAACTTGAGAGCAATTTTGTTGACCCAGGTCAATATTAAAGTCTCCTCCCAGAATGATGTGGTTTTTGTTGAGATTGTTGTTTATAATAAGATTCCTTAGGTTGTCTGAGAAAGAAGCTATGTTAGTATTAGGAAATCTGTAGTATTAGTATTGGATGGCTCCAATAGTCAAAGAGGATTTAAGGGATTTAATTGTAAACTGAGCAAAAGTATATTCACAGTAGTCATCTCTGTCACTAATAACACTGTTGCAGATAAATGTATCTCGGTAATATATAGCTGTGCCACCACCTTTTTTATTAGGCCTACAGTTATGAATGGCTTTATAACCAGCTAAGTTGTAGAGTTGGGTATAGTCTTTATTTAGCCAAGTTTCTGTTAAAATAATGAACGATAGGTTAGTACCTAGTGCTGTGAGTAGTGCATTTAAATTGTCAAAATGTTTACCAAGTGATCTAACATTTTGGTTATAAACTGATAGACAGGTGCTATTTTGGAGTTTGTTTTTAGCCTGGTGTGCTGTGAAATACTTGCAATAATGATGATCAATGTGCTGGTTGGTATAGATATGAGACAGAAGATTTTGATCAGGATCAATATCAGTGTGCATAGAGATGCAGAGGGATCACGATACAAGATACACGATAAAGCAAAACACAAGAATAAGAGCAGATACAATAAAATAGTAACAATTTAGAAGTAAAATAAAGATCCAATAGATAGCCAGGGAGGACACAGAAGTTACATAAAATAAAACACAAAAAATCAGTAGAGACTGACAATATAAATGTAAAATAAAAAATAATAAGAAAAATAATAATCATAAAAAAATGATCTTGAAGATAATTAGCTTAGTAATGGTTAATTAACAGGGTAATAAAAAGCCCTAGGTTTAGTGACAAGGGGATTAACTAAGAACAAATAATTAAGAGTATAAAACAGGCAAAGATGACAAACAAAAAATAAAGTAAAAATTAAAATAAAAATAAAAATAAACACCTTTGGAAAGGAAAGGCAGAGCTTAAGTACACTTTGGTTGTATGTGAGACTACAATAATGTTCAGGTTATTCAGCTGATATCCCACAGTCATCCAGGAAAGAAGTGAGGTGTGCTTCAGTGGTTATGACATAAGTTTTTCCAGAGTCAGTCTTCCTAGCTATTATTTTACCATCGCGCACAAAACAATGTTTAATAACAGTGGATCTTTTGCAGATTCCACGTAGTTTAAATAAGAGATTTTGTCTGAATCTGGTAAGACATTCGTTCACATAAACCTTGGATTTCATAGCGACTGCAGCAGTGATAAGGTCTGACTTGCGGGAGCAGCTATCTAACTTCACGCGTATAATATCACGCTTCAGGTGCTTTGCTTCAATTCTGTCTACGTTTGGTGGCCTGTATATAACTCCTTTAAGATTTCTAGCTTTTTCTTTTAATTCTAGCCAAATAGTTTCTGTGTTACTCAGTTTTGATTCCCTCTTTTAGACTACATTTCAAATTTTCCCTAACATATATAACTACACCCCCCTCCTTCTCTAATGTATCTATCTGTGTGAAAGAGTTTAAATCCGTTTATTTGATATTTAGCTAATAGTTCTCTGTTTTGTTCATTCATCCATGTTTCGGTAAATGCAATAATATCTATTGTTTCTGTGCAAACAAGAGCATTTAAATCGTTTATTTCGTTCCTTAGACTCCTACTGTTCGTGTAATATACCTTAAGAGTATTGCTATTTTGCGGCCCTTCTCCTTCCCTGTGAATTTTGCCATATTTCTTCCCTCACCAACACATACATTTATTGCTTCATTTCTCCATACCAATTCCCTTACCACTATCTACTAACAGTTTAATCCCAAACAAACAACTCCAAACTCAGATTCCAACGAGTTGGCAGCAGCAACAACCCCAGGTCTATATAAATGCAACCCATCCCGAGCATACATGTAATTCCTTTCAATATAAATTTTCCCAGTTATCAATGAATGATATTGCATTTTATTTGCAATATTTGCTTAGTGTGCAATTGACACCAAGTGCCCTCGACAACCATTTATTTCCAAATCTCTTTCTTGGAAGAATTCCACATATGATCGGGATTTCTCCCTTGCTCCTAACTAATTCTCGCTGTCTTAAACCTCTGTATCAGTACCTCACGCCTAACTCGTCCAACATCATTTCCATCTTCACTGATACCTATAATGACTTTGTTCTCATTTCCAGCCATAATATCATTCATGTTGTTAACAATATCACCAATTCCTGCTCCTGCATAGCAAACCCTTAAACAGTTTCCCCCTATATCTGGCACTCAGAGCACTCATTAATTCCCTTCCACATAATTTGTAGATTGGTGTGGTCTATTTTCTCCTATTCCACATTCTATAACATGGCATTTATTTACATTGAATTCCATTTACCGCATGCCACTCCATGCTCTTATTTTTTCTAGATCAATTTTAAGGTCATGGCAATCATCTAGGTCTCCTATCTTCCCTAGTAGCTTAGCTTCATCAGCAAACATGTTCATATAATTTTGAATTACTCATCGTAGATCATGTATGTAGGCTATAAACATTACTGGTGCAGGAACTGAACCCTGTGGTACTCCGCCAGTAATACTCTTACAGTCAGATTCAGTGCCTCTAATTAAAGCTCTCATCTCTCTGTCGGTTAGAAAATTTTTCATCCATGTCAGAAGTCTTCCTGTCATCCCTCCAGCATTTTTCAGTTTAAAAAACAACTGCTTGTGTGTTATTCTGTCATAAGCTTTTTTTAGGTCCAGAGAGACACAATCAATCCAACCATCTCTTTCCTGTAGAATATCTGTGTCTCTATCATAAAACCTAAGTAGATTTGTTGCACAGGATCTGCCTGTTCGAAAACCATATTGTCTGTCCGTTATTATGTTATTACTCTCCAGGTATTCTGCCCTTTGGTTTTAACTATATTTTTTTAGTGTTTTGACTATCAAACTTGTTAATGATACGGGTCTATAATATAGGGGGACTTCTCTGCTGCCATATTTGTACATTGGAACTATGTTAGCATTTTCCATATATCTCCTAAAATTCCTGTGTACAAAATGTCTGGAATATTAATTGGAGTGGAATGCTCAGCTCAGTTAAACATTCTCTCAGCACCCAAGGTGAAATTCCATCTGGTCCCACTGTTTTATTTCTTCTTAGCCCCACGAGTAATTTTTCCACTTTATCTTGAGATACCACTATGTATTATTTGGCGTGCTCTGAAATTGGCATTGTGTCTGGGTCTCTGAAAACCTAGTTTTGTACAAACACACTTTGGAACTGTTCATTTAGCATTTCACATAAATAAATTTATAGTTTATTTAGGTAAAATTACATACATACATATTGAGTTACAAGCAGAATTTTAGATTTCTAGATAGAGCTAGTATATACAATACCTAAAGCCACTAATATGCACAGCGTTTCGGGCAAGATGTGGGAAAAAACTTAAAACACATTTCTTTTTTTATTCTCTTTGAATCTGTTCCCCCATTCTCAATATCTGGATTTTATCTTTTATATGAAGCTTGTTTTTAGTTTATTTATAGAAATGGCCTGGGTTTGTATTATATTTGTCAGTTACCCCTTTCACAAAGTTCCTTTCTGTGTTACTTGCTGTGGGCTGTAGGCATTTATGATTACCTGTTTATTATCCTGGTTACAAACCTACAATGTCATTATGTCAACTTCTCGTGGGATGTCTATTATTAAATCTCTTACCTTCAAGTGTTCTTTCACCAGAAAAGCTATACCTCCACCATTCTTTGTTTTCGTGCCAGGTCTCCAAATTGAGTAGCCTCTTGGGCTAGGTCCAGTATTTTGTGTGGGAAAATCCTAGAAGGCTTTATTTCTTTTTCTTTTTATGAATATTAATTTTGTAGTTAATTTTAATATTATTGGTTCTGAGTTATTATTAAGCCTCTTAGTTAGTTAGTGGACTGTATATTCTGATTCAGCTTGCTAGAACTTATCACACACAATGGGAGGGATATTTGCTTACCACTGTGAGTGATAACTGTAAGCACATGTTTACCTTATTGTTAATAAATAAATTATGAATCATACCACATATGGTGGTCTAACCTACATAAATTATTCTTATTATAAACACTATCTACAGTGTCAAAGAACATGTAGGCCTTAGCTGATATTGTAGGTGTGGCCTAAATAGGCTGTAATGTTCTTCCACATCAGATTAGGGTGTGGCCCTGTGCCTCAGAGTGCCATGTAATGGCGGCGTGGGCAAGCTTGCGTCTTTGTTTACAACAGAGTAGAAAAATCAGTTATATTGATCTGCTCAGCTTCTTGTAACTCCAACTTACAAATACCTACCGAGTGTTACCATTAGTAAAAACACATTTATATATAAAATACACGTGTGACATGAATATTTGTGTATGTAGTAACGAGCTGAGTAAAATGCTACTCTCTGTGTTTGTGTTTTTCTCACACTAATAACCTGCTACTTATTCTATATTATACAGTGCACCAATAATAATAATAACACAATTTAAAGCAGTCGGATACTTAAGCACTCCTGAGTTGTAGAATTGCTGTGGCTGTTCACTAGGACAGAATAAGGTGTCTGTCGTGTGTGACTCTTATTGTAATTCTTCAGGAGCACTCTTTCGTGTGTTTGTTATGATTCTGTGTATTTACGTGACCGGTTCGGCCTCCCTCCCTCTCAATGTTAATATTGTTGTTGGTTCTATTTATGATAAAGAAATAGGGAGTTAAGCTATATTGTTGTTGTGTTTAATTATATTCAGTCCAGTGAAAACTATTTTATTAAGTTTAAACTCTAGACGAATTTTAAAAAAGAGATGAGATATATAAATATACGTCTTGTTGATGTCATAGAGTCATCCATTCTCGGATTTCTTTAATGGGTAACTGTATTATTATGTGTGTGTGTGTGTGTGTGTGTGTGTGTGTGTGTGTGTGTCGGATTTCCGACATAATTCAGGGGGGGGGGCAAAACAGGGGTCGAAGTCCCCCATAAGGCCTGCGATCACTTTATTCCTCTCCCTCAGAATTATAAAGGGTTCTTTAATTTGAGCTTGCATTGTTATGCAGCAGTCCTTTGGGAATGAATGTCCCGTACTGGCACTTCGGGTGCTGGAAGTTGTTGAACGTCTTCTTTTCCTGCCAGTTCTAAAGGAACTAATTTCTCAAATGTTTTGAGAGCAGTGTTGCCTCGGCATTTTACTTTCACTATTCTCAAGATGCCCTGACTGTCTGGATGAACAGAGACTATTTGACCTATAGGCCACGCTGAGCGTGGCCCATCACTGTCCACCAGAACTATGTCACCAGGGTTCAAGTTAATTCTGTTGCAGGGGTTGTTTACCCCGTAATAATACTCCCTCAGAGCAGTAAGGTATTCTTGAGTCCATCCGTCATTCCACCGACTTATCACCCCTGATAGATGCTTGAAACGTTGTACCAAATCACTCTCTCAGACATATGAAGGATCCTCTGGTTCCTCGTCTGTAAGGGACACTAGGGTGCTGAGAGGTCTCCCATACATCAGATGAGCTGAACTTAATGGTTCACGCTGCAAAACATCATCAGAGAGGTAGGTAAGTGGTCTGTTGTTAATTCGAGCTTCTATCTCTATGGTAATGGTTTGGAGCTCCTGCAGGTCAATCCCTTGGCGGTGTAGGGTTTTCCAAAGAGAACGTTTCACCGTACTAATCATGCGTTCATAGAAGCCTCCGTGCCATGGTACTCTAGGAGGTATGAATTTCTAGTGGCACTGCCATTGATTTAGGGCCGTGTGCACCTTTGGGTGGTTCCAGATTTTCCTCAGACATGCCTCTCCTGCCACTAAGTTGGACCCATTGTCTGAGATCATTAGCTTAGGACAGGATCTACATGAAGCAAACCTGCGGAAAGCCTGTAAGAATGCCTCGGCACTCATATCGAGAGTCACTTCTAGATGTACTGCCCTTGTTGTGACACAAGTGAAAAGGCAGATATATGCCTTTACTGTTTTTTTGTCCTTGGTGTCTGTTAGTGTTAGTGCTCCTGTGAAATCTACTCCTGTAGTCTCAAAGGGACGAATATGTACAACTTGTTCCCTTGGGAGTGGAGGAGGGCCTGGATATGTACACACTCTGGCATCGTATCTCTGCCAAATAACACAGGATTTAATTACGGATTTTACAGTCTGTCTACCTTGGGGTAGCCAGTACTGTTGTCTTAAGTCTGTGAGAATATCTAATACCCCCACCATGCAGAGTGTTGTATTTGTATATGTGTAACACAATCAGTTTGTTTACTATGTGGTGACGAGGAAGCAATATTGGATTTTTTGCTTCCAGATCTATGTCTGCCTGCTCTAAGCATCCTCCGCATCTTATTATGTTATAATTGTTTGTGTCTATCCAGAGACCCAGATCATTTCGAAGTTTCTTAGGGACATTGTCAAATTCAATCCCGAATGTAAGTCAGTCAGACCTTATCACTGCTGCAGTCGCTATGAAATCCAAGGTTTATGTGAACGAATGTCTTACCAGATTCAGACAAAATCTCTTATTTAAACTACGTGGAATTCGCAATAGATCCACTGCTATTAAACATTGTTTTGTGCGCGATGGTAAAATAATAGCTAGGAAGACTGACTCTGGAAAAACTTATGTCATAACCACTGAAGCACACCTCACTTCTTTCCTGGATGACTGTGGGATATTAGCTGAATAACCAGAACATAATTTGTAGTCTCACATACAACCAAAGTGTACTTATGCTTTGCCTTTCCTTTCCAAAGGTGTTTATTTTTATTTTTATTTAAATTTTTACTTTATTTTTTGTTTGTCATCTTTGCCTGTTTTATACTCTTAATTATTTGTTCTTAGTTAATCCCCTTGTCACTAAACCTAGGGCTTTTTATTACCCTGTTAATTAACCATTACTAAGCTAATTATCTTCAAGATCATTTTTTTTATGATTATTATTTTTCTTATTATTTTTTATTTTACATTTATATTGTCAGTCTCTACTGATTTTTTGTGTTTTATTTTATGTAACTTCTGTGTCCTCCCTGGCTATCTATTGGATCTTTATTTTACTTCTAAATTGTTACTATTTTATTGTATCTGCTCTTATTCTTGTGTTTTGCTTTATCGTGTATCTTGTATCGTGATCCCTCTGCATCTCTATGCACACTGATATTGATCCTGATCAAAATCTTCTGTCTCATATCTATACCAACCAGCACATTGATCATCATTATTGCAAGTATTTCACAGCACACCAGGCTAAAAACAAACTCCAAAATAGCACCTATCTATCAGTTTATAACCAAAATGTTAGATCACTTGGTAAACATTTTGACGATTTAAATGCATTACTCACAGCACTAGGTACTAACCTATCGTTCATTATTTTAACAGAAACTTGGCTAAATAAAGACTATACCCAACTCTACAACTTAGCTGGTTATAAAGCCATTCATAACTGTAGGCCTAATAAAAAAGGTGGTGGCACAGCTATATATTACCGAGATACATTTATCTGCAAGTGTTATTAGTGACAGAGATGACTACTGTGAATATACTTTTGCTCAGTTTACAATTAAATCCCTTAAATCCTCTTTGACTATTGGAGCCATCTATAGATTTCCTAATACTAACATAGCTTCTTTCTCAGACAACCTAAGGAATCTTATTATAAACAACAATCTCAACAAAAACCACATCATTCTGGGAGGAGACTTTAATATTGACCTGGGTCAACAAAATTGCTCTCAAGTTGACTATTTCCTTAACAGCATGAACTCCTGTATGCTAATCCCCACTATCACCAAACCTACCCGAGTCACTCAAACATCAGCCACTACCTTGGACCACATATGGACAAACATAACAGTTCCCCTTGTATCTGGTATAATCTACGACAGAACAACTGACCACTATCCTACCTTTCTCATAGCGAACATGGACATAACACCACCAAAAAGCAAGAAACTTTCATTTAGGCTACACAGTGAATCTGCTTTAGACAATCTTACAGAGGCACTTCACAATATTAACTGGGATTCTGAATTCAATAATACCCATGATATAAATTCATTAGCTAACCTCTTCCTCTCCAAAACTCTAAGCCTCTACAACCTTCATTGTCCCCTTCTTACAAAGCAAGTAACTGACAAAAGATTAAACAATCCATGGCTCACAAGTGGCATTCTCAACTCAATCAACAAGAAACATGAATATGAAAAGAAAGTTAGGATTGGCCTAGTTTCAAAGGAAGTAGCTAAAAGGTACTCATCAATGCTTACCAGTATCATAAGAAAGGCAAAACTTGCATATTATGTGAATAGATTCAATGAAGCAAAAGGCAACATGAAAAACACTTGGAAAACTATCTCTAGTATCCTAGGAACTAAGCAACACTCACATAACCAAATAAAACTCTACAAGGATGGGGATATACCGTCAACTGATTTAGAAATGGCAAATGAATTTAATAGTTTCTTTTCATCGGTTGGTGCTAATCTTGCCAGTAAAATCCCACAGACTCAGACACATATTAACACATATCTCTCAGGCAGCTATCCAAACTCTCTTCTCCTTTCACCAATCAGCCCGGCAGATGTTGTGTCCATCATACACTCTCTAAAAACCAAGGCAGGGAACACCAGTGAAATTCCGTCCATTGTGTACAAGAGAGCCTCCCATGCCCTTGCCCCACCCATAGCACTACTGTTCAACAAATCTATAGAGTGTCACACCTTCCCTGATATCCTCAAAAAAGCAAGAGTAACGCCAGTCCATAAAGGAGGCAATCCGGCGGACATAAACAATTATAGACCAATATCAAATCTACCCATTCTATCAAAAATATTTGAAAAAATTATTTACAAACAGCTCTATTCCTACCTCGTAAAATTCGATATACTCAGCCCCTGCCAGTTTGGCTTCCGGTCCCAAAAGAGCACCAACGATGCAATCATTAGTCTCCTTGACGTTATCTACTCAGCCCTTGACAAAAATGAGTTTCCGATTGGACTCTTCATTGACCTAAGAAAAGCCTTTGATACTGTTAATCACAACTACCTCTTACTTAAACTCCAGCATTATGGAATCCGAGGCCTTGCCCTTGACTACATCCGATCCTATCTTAGTGACAGACACCAATATGTAACCATCAATGATACAACTTCGTCCACTCTACCAATTACCGTTGGAGTGCCACAGGGCAGCATCTTAGGACCTCTTCTATTTCTTATATATATAAACGATCTGCCTAATGTCTCTAATATTCTCAAACCTATACTGTTTGCTGACGATACTACTCTTATCTATTCAAACCTCAACCCACATACACTAAATAATGTTGTGAATAATGAATTAAAAAAAGTCCACTTATGGATGTCAACGAACAAACTAACATTAAACATCGAAAAGACTTACTACATCTTATTTGGAAGCAAATCATCAAATGCAATTCAGCTACAGATAGACAACATTAACATCAGTAATAAAGATGATGGCAAGTTTCTTGGCCTATTCCTAGACAAGAGACTCAACTTCAGCACCCACATTCAACACATAACTAAGAAAGTCTCTAAGACAGTTGGTATACTCTCCAAAATCAGATATTATGTTCCTAACTCTGCTCTCCTCTCACTATATTATGCACTAATTTACCCCTATCTTAATTATGGTATCTGTGCATGGGGGTCTACCACTGCAAACCACCTTAAGCCCATCATCACACAGCAAAAATCTGCTATCAGAATGATAACTAACTCAGCTTTCAGACAACACTCAGCTCCCTTGTTTAAATCCCTAAACTTGCTAAATATTAACTCCCTCCACACATTCTCTTGTGTCAACTACATTTACAAAACCCTGTTCTTAAATGCAAACCATGCTCTGAAACTCTCCCTGGACAGATGTAATAGGACCCATTATCACCACACCAGAAATAAATATCTCTTTGATATCCCCAGGGTCAAACTTAATCTGTGTAAACACTCTATTCAAATTAAGGGACCTAGTTTATGGAACTCACTCCCTAGTGAATTGAAAAACTGTAAAACTTTTGCCTTATTTAAAAGCAAAACCAAAAAGTACCTAACTTCATCTTCTTAGTTTCCTTCACTGAGCTTTAAATTTGCTCTGTACCTAGTGTTACCCAATCTCCTAATTTTTATGTAATTTCAAACAACCTTATCATTGTGTTCATTGCTGTCTTCTTTTATGTGCTAGCCATATGCTGTATTGTGACTACCAATTTTTGTCAACTACCATTCAAGTTGTCATTGCAACCAATCTTATATTGTTTCTGCTGTATTATGCCTACCAATTTTTTTGTCAACTACCATTCAAGCTGTCATTGCAATCAATCTTAGCTACCTATGTGCTTTAATATACTTACCTACAATTTTCTCTCATCTTTTTTTTCATTTCATGTAATCTGTTATCATTTTTTGTCTATAATTTTGCAAGTATTCACCTCCTTAAAATTTTCTTAGATTAAGGACCTGCCCGAAACGCTGCGCGTGCTAGTGGCTTTACAAGACTGTAATTACCATATTTGTATCCTCACATTCCTTATGTACATTCTTGTATATGCATAAATAAATAAATAAATAAATGTATCTGTTTGAGCTCCTTTGACTCAGTATCTTAGGGCACTAGGGAATTTTATGCTTGATTCCTATTTTCTTTAGAAAATCAAACACTACTTGGGTGACACCTATTAGTTTATTCAGTTCAGAGTACGGATTAGGTTCAATTACCAAAGTCCGAGGTAGATCTGGATTCTCAGTGGGAACAGTGACATTGGTCACAATGACTTGTGGCTTTTGTTCAGGCCACTGGTCACTGACTTGCCACTGAGGTCCATTGAATCACATCTCTGCCTTTGTTAATTGCTGTAAAGTCAGGCCTCAGAAGAGATAGTCAGCTGGATTCTCTTCAGTGGGTACATATCACAGTTTATACCCTGCCGACAACTCTCATATTTCCTTAACACGGTTACTCACGTAAGGATTTTTACTATTATTATTTTTCACCCACTGAAGCACTGCCTCATTATCTGACCATACCACTGTTTCTTCAAAGTGTTATCAACTTCCCATTTATCAAGATTGGACTTAATAGTCCCAATGGGTCGAAAGGTTTGCTAACTTAGGAGAGTAATTTTCTCTTTGTTAGGTTGGTGGTATCTGGCTCCACCAACTTGATTGTCAACTGATCTGCTGTCGTATCCCATTTGACGCCTAGTACCTTTGTCTTCTGGGGTACTTTGTAATTGGGAAACTATTTTTCAATCAGTTGATTTAATTTGGCATTGTTGGAGACCCACGACTGGAGAGGCATATTTACTCCCAATAATTCTCGATTGGCCTCGTCATATATGTTCAGCAGTTTACTCTCACTGCTGGTTGTTCCTTGGAAATTGTCCACATGCAGGTTGTTGTTAATTTCTGTTTTATTTGGGCTATTAGACTTCTTCAAGTGTGTGTCTAAGATAACTTGAAGCAGAAACGGAGAAGTGGCATCAAACAAAACAGACGCAAACCTGTAAGTGATTAATTCACTGTCTGGATCGTTAGAATCCTTGATCCATAGGAACTTGGTGTAGGTACGGTCTTCTTCTTCTTGGAGACCTACCCTAAGGAAGGCCTTGCTAATGTCGGCCGTGAATGTGTAAGTCCCGATGTGGAAATTTAACAGCACATCGTATAGCCTTTGTATTAGGCTAGGGCCAGTTTGAAGACAGTCATTTAAGGATACGCTATTCTGCTTTGTCTTAGCACTGCAATTAAATACTATATGTAATGGGGTAGTAGCTGAATTTTTCAGTATTGGGTGGTGTGGCAGGTTGTGTCCTTCTTTTGGGTCATCATTTGTGACAACTTCGATAAATTTTTCATCGAGCTGCTTCTTGATTATTTCATGGTACAATTTCATGTTCTCAGGATGACTTTGTAAGCACATCACCTGACACCTTAATTGCTTTTGTGCCATGAAATGGTTGACTGGTAGCTGAGGGTGATTCAGCTTCCATGGTAACCTGACCCAGTATTGATTATCTCTGTAGACAACTGAGTCTAGGTATTGTTTGTAAGTCCAGTCATCATCTGGACTAGGTTGTTCAGGGACAATGCCAAGAATTGCCAGGTCCCATAATTTATGTACAGGAGGGATCAAGCTCATCCTCGGACATGTCTCTGATTTGTAGTGGAGACTGTTCTCCTAGTCATGCAACCACAACTGGGTTGGCATGTTGGTGGTCTACAGGTATAGGTTGCTTTAGCCGTAATACTGGGCCCATTAGCAGGTAGCCACCTGCAGACGGTAACAGGTTCATTTCCTCTTTTTCATCCTTGTTTTTGATAAACGTACTTTAGGTTGTACCACCTTGAAGACTTGGACTCCTGAGTTAGTCAGGAATCCTGCTATGTCTATTCTTGTCTCGCATACAGGCTTGAATTTTAAGGCATCTGCCAACTCTTGAGATAAGTCATTTGTGATCCTTGATGAAATAATCCACATATGGTGACCTTGGACTTCCCATTTTTAAGGATTAATTGGGCAGTGGGCAAAGCTGATTTATGATCAGACTTTGTTGACAAGACACTTATCTCTGGTAGTGCTATACAGAGCTGTATTGAAGTGGAAGTTCCTTCCTCCACTTGTGGTTTGGGAGACTTTGGTTTTGAGTCCCCATACAGTGCTGAATGGTGTTGACCCTTATTACACCTATTGCAGGTGCGTATTTGAGTTGCACAGGTGTCGGGGTTATGTGACCTTATACACCTGGTGCATTTACGTAACTCTGTGAGTCGTTTTACACGTGTAGCACGATCAGGGTAAGTTTTGCAGTTGTACATGGAATGTTCTTGTTCACAGAACAGACATGGCCTCCAGACGTTAACAGTACCTTGGGGAGTCACCGTTTTGGGTGACAAATTAACTGTAGGTTTGGAGGGACCCACTTCATATGTGCCCACACTGCCTTGTATCTACCTTAGGGAGGGGAAATTGTCTTAGATTTATTTGGAGTACTGTTTGTACTCTGTTGTTTACTATGGGTGGTTAAAGAAGGTTTAGATGTTGATTTACCATCTGTGTTATCTCTTTGTCTTTCTATGATGGAGCGTAAACCTTCCGTAATCTCCTTTACTGTGGGAGAAGATTTGTTATGTAAGACAAACAACTTATCCAGTATGTCACTGGGTAATTTGCGTCTCATATGGACTTGGATTATCCAGTCCGATTCATCTAAGTTCACTTTATTGTTAAGTGCTTTCAGCAAGGACTCAAGCTCCAATCTAATGGCTTGGAGTGAGTCAGCTGATCCATCTGGATGAGGGATGTCCAACAATTTTTGGGTTATAAGTCTGATAGCCCTTATTGGCTTAGCATAATTTTCCTTAAGGAGCTGTACTGCATTATCATATCCATCATCTGATAATGTTAAATTACAGACCACTTTTAACGCTTCATCCTTTAAGACAGCCTGCATATATGTAAATTTCGTTGTCTTGGCTATATTGGCATTAGCATCTACTGAATCGACAAATTTGTTCCTTAAGTTACCCCAATTTTCGTCCTCTGTTCCAGAGAAAGTTGGTAGACTGAGTGATGGTAATTTGACTTCTGGTTGTGTCGGGTTTTGGGAAGCTGTGGTTGCAGTGTTAGTAGTGGCCTTGTGTTTGGTTATTAACTTGACAAAGTGTTGTAACTTTATTTGTATTGCATCTTCATAATCTGCATTTTCTTGTATGACAGCATCCATTGCTTCTTCATCTATGTTAGTATCAGCAAGAACATCCTGATATTTCAGTATTTGGCTTCTTACATGCTCTAATTTGCTCTCTGCAACCTCATGATAGCCCTTCAGTTCTACATAATCAACTGGAGTTTGTTTACATAAATCATTGCATTTATTGATCTGTCGGGTTAAATGGCCTTTCATACCTGCGAGGGTCGCTTTTACAATTTTTGCAGTAGACATGATGGCTGTATTTGTTAGCCGTGCTGCAATTGTACTAGGGCCAAATCTTGTTGGACTTGGATTTGGACTGTTTCTAGCACTTGAGCTACTTGAGCTACTAGATTCCAAACTAGAGCTGTCTATCATTAAAAAATACACACTATATATAATTATACACACACTAATGATTTGAGTGAAATCCAGAGTCTATGGTTGTACCTTTAGGTTAGCTCCTCAAAATCACCCTAGGTTGGTGTAGACACTAGTTAACACTCAAAGATGCAATGATCATAATTAGTTATTACTATGTTTATGTTAATATTATGTGGACAACACAATTCGGGTTGTCATAAGAAACTGCATAAAATAAATGCTTGGTAGGCTGTAATATAGGTTCAACTCTAGAGAAGTGTAAAATCCTATCCTTACACCAGGTTAGCACAATAAATTAAGTTAGACTAGGTTGCTGTACAACTCTTGTCTAAAATGTCCTACCCTTGTGTAAGAATTGGTTGTAAATAATGTGACATCCAGTAATTGTTATGGTGCAATATAATGTAAACACTTAAAATTATATATACATTTGTGGTTCAATTAATTAGCCTCTTATCAACCTCTTGTAATGAAAAAGCACAATTGTTCTTTGGTTCAGGCCATGGAACAATATTATAGTGCTAGCTGTAAGTTCTGTTCACTGTTAGTAGAGATTGAAAAAGTTAGGCAAGAAAATTGTATAGCAGTGTCTTCCTGCTATAATTGATATATATATAAATATTGCACAAATGGTTTATGTTGATCCTAATCAGGATCTTGTATCTTGGTTCAAAGGACCATATTTATTGGTCTGAGAACCAGTGTATTCCTAGATTTGATGAACCATTGTTTTATCCAGTTCGTTGAGAGGACCATATTTATATGGGAAAATTCTAGCAGGCTTTATTTCTTTTTCTTTTTATGCATATTAATTTTTTAGTTAATTTTAATATTATTGGTTCTGAGTAATTATTAAGCTTCTTAGTGGACTGTATATTCTGATTCAGCTTGCTAGAACTTATCACACAATTGGAGAGACATTTGCTTACACCACTGTGAGTGGATAATTGTAAGCACATGTTTACCTTATTGTTAATATATAAATTATAAATCATACCACATATGGTGGTCTAATCTACATAAATTATTCTTATTATAAACACTATCAAAGAAACATGTAGGCCTTAGCTGATATTGTAGGTGTGGCCTAAATAGGCTGTAATGTTCTTCTACATCAGATTAGGGTGTGGCCCTGTGCCTCAGAGTGCCATGTAATGGCGGCGTGGGCAAGCTTGCGTCTTTGTTTACAACAGAGTAGAAAAATCAGTTATATTGATTTGCTCAGCTTCTTGTAACTCCAACTTACAATTACCTGCCGAGTGTTTAACATTATTAAAAGCACATTTACATATAAAGTACACTTGTGACATGAATATTTGTGTATGTAGTAACGAGCTGAGTAAAATGCTACTCTCTGTGTTTGTGTTTTTCTCATGCTAATAACCAGCTACTTATTCTATATTATACAGTGCACCAGTAATAATAATAATAGAATTTAAAGCAGTCAGATACTTAAGCACTCCAGAGTTGTAGAATTGCTGTGGCTGTTCACTAGGACAGAATAAGGTGTCTGTCGTGCGTGACTCTTATCGTAATTCTTCAGGAGCACTCTTTCGTGTGTTGTTGTTGTTGTTGAGTTAGGGGCGACGACGATCGTGGGATCGGATGCGCCCGGCGTACCCGTGGCGGGTGAATCGCGAAGCCAGGAAAGGCGAAACGCCAAGCCAAAACGAGTGACGCCAAGTACTAGAAACTAATATGCCACACGGCAAAGAAACGCACAAAGGGAGAGGCGGAAGCACATAATATAACAGGGCAAACAAACAGCCAGAGGGACACACAGCATGGCACAGAGCAAATACACAGGAAATCAGAGCACATACTTGCCTGGGAACCTGGCCCACGGGAACCGTACATTGAATGCCTCCCAGAACACCCATTGCAAAGGGTCCCACCCATCTACCAGGGACACCATAACATCTGGAACCGGGGCAACAAACACCCGCAAACACGGGACCCAGATAGTATTCCTCATGAGGCGAGAAGTTGCTACTCGCCCCCACAGGAAGGGAACTTGCCCACCATGAAAGTACTCCGGTCCGTCAGACAGCAGTAACTCGGCAATCTCCGACCAGTGACCCGGCGGCATCACAGACGCCGGCAACTCGTCCCCCAGGGCCCCAACGCGCACCCGCACCACAGGGGCACCCGCAGCCCCGGGCACACCACCAGACGACAGCAGGGAACCCGGACAGCGCGCACCCTTCCGTAACGTCACCACCAGGCCACGCCCAGCACCAGAGGGCACACCATCCCTGGCAGCGGAAGCCACCACCCCCCACTGCGGAGAGTCCCCCGGCGGAGAAAGAACCGAAGGCACGTCCGAGACACAGGCACCAGCAGGCACATGGACCTCCGCCACCACGAACTGCGGAGACAACGACGTATCCATATCCACACCGTCAAAACCCGAAAACCCACAGTCACTGAAGTCACCAACGTCGGCCCAGGCAGAAGACGAACGCCAGGAACCTTTGGGCACCAGTCGGATATCGTCAGAGCCGGTAGCAGACCCAGAAAGATGGATACCACGAGCTGGATGAACTGACGCCCAACACAGAACGGCAGCAGCCTCTACCACAGGGTGTAACGGGCCACACACACCAGGAGGCACTGCAGCCACCCCAGCACCCAGCACATCCGGGACCCGAGTCACAGACACAGGGCCAGGCGCAGTATCAGAAGACGAGGGAGAAGACAGCGACGTCACACAGGGAGCTCCAGGAAGGCCCACGGGAGCAGCTGGGACAGCGACAGGATCAGGCAGACCAACTGACGGTACCGCAATACCCGGAGGAGGGTCGGCAACAACCGGAGGAACGTCAGGCGTCGCCGGGGGAGCTGCAGCAGTAAATGGGACGTGCACCTCCTCATCATCATCACCGGAGACTGCCTCCAGTGGGAGCGGCGGGAAATCCTCTTCTCGGAACAAGTTGATAGGAGCAGCTGGGGCCTCAGAGCACCCGGCAGCCTGATGCCCCAACAGGCCACACCGGAAACAGGTATGAGGCTGCCGGGCATAATACACCCGGACGTAGTATCCCATAAGCTGGACAGAAGAAGGTATATCCAACCACAGGCGCATCCCCAACGTGTGAATGTTCGTCCGCCTCCCAGCATACCTCCCCGAGGAGAGCGTGTTCACCCGCACGCTGACAACAGTACCAAACCCCCCGAAGTAACGCCGGAGGAGGTCATCAGGGAACTCCAGAGGCGCACCATGGACACTGACATAAGTCAGGGCACCACTGCGGTCCGAAATCGCAATAGAGCCGGCATCATCCGGCAACGGCAACGTACGCCCCGTACCGACGGAGGAAGTCCCGGTACTCCTCCTCCCTCACGAACTTAATAACAACCCGGTGGGCCGTAACAAGCTCCACACTGTAAATAGCCTCCACCGAGATATAAAGCATGTCACACATCACCATTTCAATGGTCGTACAACCAGCCTTACAAGTGAACTCCAGGCCCTCGGAATTCACACGCACAACAGGAGGAAGATGGCCCCCCATGTCAGAAACGCCACGTCAACACGTAGCCAGGCAGGCAACAAAACTGGGAGGGCAGAGATGCCCACACCACCTGGCGACCAAAACAGCAAACAACCCCAACAGCCACAGAGGGTCGGTAAACGTCCGCACTCCACGGCTGCTAGCAGTCGACTCCTCTTTCGTTTGTTTGCTATGTTGTTATTGTTGTTATGTTGATTTAGGGGCGACGACGATCGTGGGATCGGATGCGCCCTGGCGTACCCGTTTAGGGTGAATCGCGAAGCTTGGAAAGGAGGAACGCCAAGCCAAATCGCATAACGAGTGACGCCAATCACTAGAAACTAATATGCCATACGGCAAATAAACGCACAGTCAGGCAGATGATTGGGGAAATCCAGGAGTCCCTCAGGGTGACAAGCGTTGGCCCCGCTCCACACAGAGAACGAAACCAAAACTCTGTCCCCAACTTAAACGCAAAAGCAAAAAGTCATCCAGTGTCCACCGGCAGAGCAGATGCCGGCCGCCCACCACGGCTGAGGGCACACCAGGAGCCCACCAAGACCCGCCAACCCCTGGCACCTCTCGGCCAAGCCGGCCCCGGAACACCGTCACACCGCCGGGAGAACCAGCCAGTACACGTCAAAAAAAAAATCTATCAACAATCCTGTGACCCAAGGCGATATGTGCGCCAGGCGTCGTACAATCGGACCGCTGAAAAGGGATGCCAAACGGCAGTAGCAAAGCCAAAACGCAAAAACAAGACGTGATCAGGCGGCACCCAGGCGGAGGAGGTGTCCAGACGTCCGCTCGGCTTCAAGGTTGAACCAGGAGTCCTGTGTTTGTTATGATTCTGTGTATCTACGTGACCGGCTCGGCCTCCCTCCCTCTCAATGTTTTGTTCCAATAATATTTTGTTGGTTCTATTTATGATTAAGAAATAGGGAGTTAAGCTATATTGTTGTTGTGTTTAATTATATTCAGTCCTAGTGAACACTATTTTATTAAGTTTAAACACTAGACTGAAGTTTAAAAAGAGATGAGATATATAAATATACGCCTTGTTGATGATGTCGCAGTCACCCATTCTCTGATTTCTTTAATGGATAACTGTACTTACTTAATTGTACTTACCTAATTGTGCTTGCGGGGGTTGAGCTTTGGCTCTTTGGTCCCGCCTCTCAACTATCAACCAATTGGTGTACAGATTCCTGAGCCTACTTGGCTCTATCATATCTACATTTGAAACTGTGTATGGAGTCAGCCTCCACCACATCACTGCCTAATGCATTCCATTTATTAACTACTCTGACACTGAAAAAATTCTTTCTAACATCTCTGTGGCTCATCTGGGTACTAGGTTTCCACCTGTGTTCCCTTGTTCGTGTTCCACCCATGCTGAAGAGTTTGTCTTTGTCCACCCTGTCAATTCTCCTGAGAATTTTGTAGGTGGTTATCATGTCTCCCTTACTCTTCTGTTTTCCAGGGATGTGAGGTTCAGCTCCTTTAGCCTTTCCTCGTAGCTCATTCCTCTCAGTTCCGGTACGAGCCTGGTGGCATACCGCTGAATCTTCTCTAGCTTTGTCTTGTGTTTAACTAGGTATGGACTCCAGGCTGGAGCTGCATACTCCAGGATTGGTCTTACATAAGTGGTATACAGGGTTCTGAAAGATTCCTTACACAAGTTTCTAAAGGCAGTTCTTATGTTGGGTAAATGTATTCTTATGTGTGTGTGTGAGAGAGATTTCCGACATTTTGTATCTCACTCATCTATGTTGGTATATACAATTTTCAGGAACATGTTCCCTTTCCCTTTGTCATTTACTCCCCCTTTCTCTAATGATTTTGTTGCTTTGTTTTTATGTTTCATTTCACATATTTTCCAGTCCCTAATACCTTGGAGAAAATAAACATTCTTTCTTAATTTCTATTCCAATTTAGACGTTTCACTTCATCGAGGTTTAATTTTATCTTTTCTCTGTCTTCCAATGAGAGGTTTCACCTTAATGTTCAAAGTTCCCATCCTCATCATTCTGAAGTTTTCTGGCATTACTAAGCACTTCTGTCATTTGTTTCACTCCATTAAATGTCACCATTAAGGGCCGGTTCTTGTCTTTCTCATAATTGCCATCCTCCTGAAATCACTGACGTTTTCCTTTGTCGTGAGACCTTCTCCTAAATATACTATTTTTATAAATTAGTTTTCCTCTTCTGCTGCTCTTTCTGTCGTAGATGATATTTCCTTTCCTAAAATGCAAAACATTATTATGGACTTGCATCTATCTGCAGTGTTTGTAATAATTTACTGTTGCAACCTGTTCTTTCCTGACTGCTAGTCTAAAAGTCTGGTTCTTGTTTGTCATTTCTGGTTGTTACTTCCAAACATATTTCCTTGGTCGATTCTTTCTCCTTTACAGAAAGAGAACTTGTATAACTTGTGCATGTTTCTTTTTCCTCTTTGTACTGTACAGTCCTCTATTTGAATTGTCAAAGTCTTCTCCTTGCCTAACTTTGTTAGCTTGTAGGGTTACTTTAAGTTGTTCACCATACGAGTCTATTTTATTGCTAATTTATTTAAATTCATCATTCTTCACGAGTGATGAATTTAAACTCTTCACTCCCGCATCATTCTTCACTCCCTCTACCTTTCCATATCTTATTATCTTTCACTAGTTCCTTCATTTGTACCGTCTGTATCCTTACCTTATCAGTAAAGTTTTAATTTCCTTACCTTGCTGGAAAATATTTTCTTTTAAATTACAAAACTTCACCTTGAGATTTTCATTTTCTTGTTCCTATTTAATTAATTTTTCTTCATAATTCTATTGAAAGTCCTCAATAATGACTAACCTGTCAAGAAAACCTTTCATTATATCTTGTGCTGAGAATCCATTGACACTTTCATCTCCTGGTGTATCGTTCTCCCCTGTGGTGGCAGCCATCTTTGTTGTTGACATGCTTCTATTTTCAAATATCAACTTTATCTGTCCTGATTTTTTACTCACTTCTACTGATTTCTTATATCTAAGTTACTTTTTAAATTCCCTATACTCTCATGAATCCGTGGACACCACTACAGCTCTCAACCTGTTCTGCAGTGCCATTATGTCAACTTCTTTTTGGTTGTCGATTATTAACTCTCTTACCTTCAGGTGTTTTTTCACAAGCACAGCAACCTTTCCACCCCTTCCAAATTTTTCTGACACGTCTCCAAATTGAGTAGCCCCTCATGAATGTGCTCCTCACTTAAAATATTATCTTCAAGTTTCAACAATATCTGGCACCTTAAGCTAAATTATATAATTCAGTTCCAGTATTTTTTATCTCACTCCATCTTGGGAGCCGGTGGCTGAGCGGACAGAACACTGGACGCATGATCCTGTGGTCCCTGGTTCGATCCCGGGCGCCGGCGAAAAACAATGGGCAGAATTTCTTTCACTCTGATGCCCCCTGTTACCTAACAGTAAATAGGTACCTGTGAGTTAGTCAGCTGTCAAGGGCTGCTTCCTGGGGGTGGAGGCCTGGTCGAAGACCGGGCCGCGGGGACACTAAGCCCCGAAAGCATCTCAAGATAGAATCTATGTTAGTGTATTAAATTTTCAGGAACATGTTCCCACTACCTTTGTCATTTAATCCACCTTCATATAATGATTTTCTTGGTTTGTATATATGCACTATTTCACTGACTTTCCAATCCTTATCACCACGTAGAACAAATTTCTTCTTCATTTCCATTCTCGTTCAGATGTTTAATTTCAGCAAGGTTTAGTTTTAACTTTTCACTGTCTTCCTCTAAGAGGTCACGTCTTAATACCGAAAGTTTCCCATCCTCATCACTGTGCAACGTCCTGGCATTCCAAAACACTTTCGTCACTTGTTTCCGCTCCATTAAATGTTACCCTTAAGGGGTAACTTGTGCTTGTGCTTCCTCCTAAAATCACTGATATTTTCCATTGTTATGAGGCTTTCTCCTAACCCTATTTTCACAATTATTTCTTCTTTTGCTGTTCTGTCAGTCCTAGATGGATTTTCCTTCTCTAAACACCCAAAGGTTATTATGACTTCACTTCTATTTGCAGTGTTTTGTGCTAATTACTGTGCATGGTAACCATTTTTTCCCTAATTACTTATCTAATGTCTGCTTCTTTTTGTTCATTTCTCTTTTTGAATTCAAAACAAACTTTAATCATTTCCTTCTCTTTAACAACTTACACTTCTTCCTTTTATTTCCTCTTTGAACTATTCCAGTTTTTTATTAATTTCCTTTATTTGAGCTATCAGTGAAGTTTATCTTGGCATATCTTTGCCTAACTCCCTGTTTGCAGTAGCCTGTTGGGTTACTCTAAATTGTTCTCCTTATGAGACTATTTTATTATTAATTTCTTAAATTTCGTCCATTTTCATTTTCCATAACTGCTTTTCTTTGACCAGCTCCTTGTTTTGTTCCTCCTGCTTCTTTACCTTAACATTCAAGATGGTAATTTCCTTACTCTACTGGAAAATTTTCCCTTTTAAACTACAAAACTAATTAACGAGATCATCATTTTCTTCTTCTAATTTAAGAAGTTTTTCTTTATTATTCCTAAGGAATAATAAAGGAAAACTTCTCAATCATCATTAACCTGCCATGAAAAGCCTCTTCCATTATTTCTTGTGCGAAGAAACCTTTGAAATATTATTCTGCTGGTGTGTTGTCCTTCCCTGAGGTAGTGACCATCTTTGTTGTCCTTCCCTGAGGTAGTGACCATCTTTGTTGTCCTTCCCTGAGGTAGTGACCATCTTTGTTGTCCTTCCCTGAGGTAGTGACCATCTTTGTTGTCCTTCCCTGAGGTAGTGACCATCTTTGTTGGTGACACGTTATGTTAACATTTCAAAATATCAACATTGTCTATCAAGGTTTTGCACTCACTTTTACGTATTTTTACCCGAAGGCCACTAACCTTATCCACCTAGTTGTGCTTGCGGCGGTTGAACTCTGCTCTTTTGCCCCACCTCTCAACTGTCAATCAATCAACTGTTACTAACTACTACTAATTAATTTATAAATTTTTTCCACACACACACCCAGGAAGCAGCCCGTAACAGCTGTCTAACTCCCAGGTACCTATTTACGGCTATCTTCTTGAGGTTATCTTGAGATTTTTTCGGGGCTTTTTAGTGTCCCCGCGGCCCGGTCCTCGACCAGGCCTCCACCCCCAGGAAGCAGCCCGTGACAGCTGGCTAAGCCTTTGATATTGCTAATAGGGAAGTGATTATGTATGAATTAGCGAGAATGGATATAGGGGGACATTTATTACAATGGATACGAGGCTATCTTACCAACCGGAAGTCCTCTGCACTGTTCCAAGGCTACAAGAGTGAAACTAAAGTAATGCACCTAGGCACCCCACAAGGAGGAGTACTTAGTCCTACCTTGTTTAATGTTCTAATTAATGCTTTACTAAAATCAATCCCAACTAGTCCGGCAAACATCACTATCAGCTATGCAGATGACATCCTTGTGCATACTAAAACCCACCGCGAAATGCAAACAGTCTTAAATTGTATACATACAGCTTGTGAGAGCCTTGGTCTTGTAATCAACGCTGCTAAAACTAAGGTATTTAACAGACAAATTGGCAACCGCAAAAGTGGACCACGAAAACTTAAGATGGACAACATACCAATAGACTATGTCTCTTCTTTCAAATACCTTGGAGTCTCTGTCCCTTGTACCTCAACTGCAGTCAATAAGTTACATCAACAATGTAGAGACAGACTCAAGGCTCTCAGAACTGTAGTGGGGTACAGCCCGAAATATGGTGTTAATATTAGAATAGCAAGAATGATGTATTTAGCGTATATAAGGTCTCTGATAGACTATCATGCACCAGCTTTGGTCCTGCAAAATAGCAAAAGTATTGATAGACTGGAAAAAATGCAAAATGAAGCACTCAGAATTATACTTGGCTGTCCTATAACTACCAAAGTTCTGAACATGTGGAAAGAATTAAATATACTTAGCATTCGAGATAGAATATTTGAAATTAATCTTATGATGGGACTAAAGCTGCTGCGTGATAACAAAAACAACATTGTGTCAGTTGCACTGTTAGAACACATACGAAATGGAACTAGCGAGTCTAAATGGATTCAAAGAACTTCCACTCATATTAAAATGATGGGACTGCACGATGTATATACAGATGAAAGAGCACAGCACTTCCTTCCACCCTGGCAGATAGTACCTTTTGACATCCTGACCCCTGCATACCCCACCAAGAAACTAATCACAAGCAACCCTCATGCTCAGCTTGCTGCTAAATTAAGCACCATAGAACACATTCACAATATACAAGCTGAAAACAACATTGCACAGACCATATACACTGACGGATCACTCAATACAGCTACAGGGAGGGCAGGAAGTGCTGTTATTGCTCATCAGCCCGATGGCAGCACAATTCAAAGAAATATCCGAATTAGTAACTGGGCGTCCACAATGCAGGCCGAGTTGGTAGCGATACTGGTAGCACTCGAAATTATTGACAACACTGAAGTAGACAGCTTAATTATTTCTGACTCCCTATCCTCACTACGAGCAATAAACAGTTTGCAATCAAGTAATAACGTGCTTGTCTTGGAAGCTAGACGTAGATATGTAAGAATACTTAGCAAGAGGGTAAATATAAAAATGTTGTGGATTCCTTCTCACATTGGCATGTAGGAACATGACAAAGTTGACGCCCTTGCTAAGGCTGCAGTAAATAAAGACAGTATTGAATGGAATCTTGAGTTATCAAATAGGTCCCTTAAAAGTGTCATTAGACGAGAACTCCTAGATGGATTTGAAGAAAGTAGAACAGTGCAAACTGGAACTAGTAGGTCCATTGTTCATCACAATGAAATGTGTGAAGTAAAACATGTGTATGGGGCAAGTAACAAAGTCAGTAGACTAACAGATGTTGTCACAGCTCGTATAAGACTTGGCTACAAGTATCTCTGGCAGTTCGGCTTGTATAGGAATCTAGATGAAGTAAAGTGTAAAGTGTGTGGACATAGGCAGGGACACACACTCGAACACTATATCTTGGATTGTTGTAAAATTGAGCCTTTTAGAGATAAGTCTAAGCTCACTCTGTATGATATGGCAACCTATCTTATTACCATGGATAAATTACCTGAAATCCTTGCACTGTACCCACATTTTGCTTCCAGTAGATGAACGACATATGAGATTCAGAAACAAGTAGTGTATTGTGAGGACTAATAATAAACAGAAGCTCCCCTATGACTCTGTAATATCCCCATTGGCCAAACTATTATGTATTAACGATAAAACCTACCATTAATGTATGATGACTTACTGTAAATATGTAGCTCTTGTAATAGCACTTTCTCTGTAACTAGTTGACATTGTATCTATAAGGTGTAAAGGATTGAAGAAATTGTTTATGTAATAATCTAAGATGAGGTCTGATAAAGACCTTTTGTGCCCTCTGTAATGCTTTTGCGCTACCGCTCACAGGATGAGTATGGGGTGCACAATAAACTAGCCGCCTTCGGCGGCAACAATCAAACAGCTGGCTAACACCCAGGTACCTATTTTACTGCTAGGTAACAGGGGCATAGGGTGAAAGAAACTCTGCCCATTGTTTCTCGCCGGCGCCCGGGACCACAGGATCACAAGTCCTGCGTGCTGTCCGCTCGGCCGACCGGCTCCCGTCGGCTAGGTAACAGGTGCATCAGGGTGAGAGAAACTCTGCCCATTTGTCTCTGCTGGCGCCGGGAATCGAACCCGGGCCACAGGATTACGAGGCCCGCGCGCTGTCCACTCAGCTACCAGACTCCCTCGGACCCCTCCTTACCCACTTAGACCCCCCCCCCCTCCTTTTGTGGCCTCGATGAGGACAAGAAGCCGGTGGCTTTTCAAAGGTCCCCCCATAGGCCTTGATGATCTTTTTCTAGGTATATTTTAAAACTTAGTACAGTTTTGGCAGTTACAGCTTCTGTGGGTAGGCGGTTCCATGGGTTAATAATCCTATTGGGGAAAAGGCGTCTCCTGTTCTCAGTCCAACATTGTGGCTTGTTGAGCTTAAAATCGCTGCTCCTTGATTGTGTTACATCTGACTTTCTGAAGATGTTGTCCGGATCAACATCCTCCAACTTGTTTAGTAATTTAAAAGTTTCGATGAGATCTGCCCTGTCATGTCTGGTTTGTAATTTTGTAGCCCTGTGGCCTTCAGGTGTTCCTGACACGTGAGTTGAATTAGCTCTGGAATGACTTTTGTTGCCCGGTGTTGCAACTTCTCCAGAGCAATTATGTCCTGGAAATGAGGTCTCCATGCTTGGATACAGTAATCCAAATGGGGCGCACCACAGATTTATACAGTTGAACCATTACCTTCTTTTCCTTATAGTCAAAGTACGCTTGATTATCCCAATGGTTTGGTTGGGTTTTCTGACTGCTGCACCCACCTGTTGTGCAACTTTTAATGAGTGGTGGATCTTGACTCTAAGGTCCTTTTCTTCATCAATCTGCTATAATGTAATACTATAAATATGGCAGTCGTGGCGTGGGTTGTTATGCCCCACATGCAGGGGTCTTGCATTTGTCAATATTAAAAGGCATTTGCCAGTCTTTTGACCATTTGTGGAGTTTATGTAGATCTCTTTGTAAGGCTTCAATATCATTATAATTTTCCACTATACAATAAACCTTTGTGTTATCTGCAAATATGATGATGTAGTTTTTAATATTCTCGTCTATGTCATTAATGTATATGACATAAAGGGGTTGGTCCCAAAATGGACCCCTGTAACCACATTTGTCCATTCAGATTCGTTTCCATTTAGTACGATCCTTTGTTTTCTTCCCATCAACCATAGTTTTATCCATTCTAATATTTTACCATTTATTACATGGGCCAGTAATTTCCTTGTCAGTCTTTCATGTGGTACCTTCTCGAAAGCTTTAGGAAAATCCATGTGTACTGCATCCACCGGAAGGCCCTTGTCTGAGTAGCTGGTGACCGTTTCCAAAAAGTGAGTAAGTTTGTAAGACAGGATCAGTTTAACAAATCCATGTTGAGTCGATTGTACAAGGTTGTTCACTGAAAGATGGTGTATGGTTCCCTCCCTGAGGATTCTCTCCATGTGCTTGCAGATGTGTGAGGTCAAACTGATCGGCCGGTACTTTTCTACTGAACTCTTTCTGCCTTTTTTGAAAATAGGGGGAACATTTGCATATTTAAAATCTTGGGGAACTACCCCTTGTTCCAGAGATTTTGTGAAAAGCAGTTTCAGCAGAAGACATAGTTTTTTTTGACAGTTCCTTTAAGACTTTGGATTAGATTCCATCCTCACCTGGGGCTTCTGAGTCTTTAAGTTTGTCAATGTTCTTTCTAATTATTTCACATGTTCTGGATATATCCCTATTCTATCATCCATTATAGCCTAGTAAGTCTCATCTATTAAGGGTCCAACTTAGTTCTTTGTTTTTGTTTTATCTCTTATATACCCGTAGAACGACTTTGGATCTTTCTTTATGTTTTGGGCAAGTTTTATTTCATAGTTTCTTTTGGCTGCTCTGATTTTCTCAGTAGCCGAGTTTTGTGCCCTTTTGTATAACTCATAATCAATGACGTCCATCATGGATTTATTCGTTCTCCGGAGGTTCCTCTTGGTTACCAATGCTTAGTTTTCGACCTGTGTCATCCATCTAGTTCCTTTTCTTGTCTTTCTTCTTTTCGGAACATGTTTTTTTTTTGTGATATATACAAGAGTTGTTACATTCTTGTACAGCCACTAGTACGCGTAGCGTTTCGGGCAGGTCCCTGGAATACGATCCCCTGCCGCGAAGAATCGTTTTTTCATCCAAGTACACATTTTACTGTTGCGTTAAACAGAGGCTACAGTTAAGGAATTGCGCCCAGTAAATCCTCCCTGGCCAGGATACGAGCCCATGACATAGCGCTCGCGGAACGCCAGGTGAGTGTCTTACCACTATACCACGGAGACTGCTAAAGAGACTGTTTTTGAAAGAGTTCCATGATGACCATCTTGACATTTTGCCATGATGCTTCCGTGTCATGTTCACCAATCAGCTCCCTCCAGGAAATGGTTTGCAGTTCCTTTTTCATTCCTTGATAGTCTCCTCGTTGGTAATCTAGATATTCATCATATTTTACCGTTATGTGGGTTTTTATATTCGTAGTCCATCTTAAAATATGGTGGTCGCACAAGGGGGTTAGCTTTTCCCCCACATGGATTTGATCATTCATACCCGCTCCTGCTGTTAGCACAAGATCACGTATGCTGTTACCACGTGTGGGGCTCTACCACAAGCAGTATGAGGAAGGAGTCCTGCACATGGTCGAGGAATTGCTCACCTTCTGCCTGTGATGTTAGGCTGATCCAATTTATGGTCTCTTGGTTAAAGTCCCCCATTATTAGGGTTTGGGTTTCATATACCACATTGATCACATTATGCAGATCAGCAACATCCTCTGCCGTTGCTGTGTCAGCCGTGTAGCATACTCCCACTGTCAGTTTGCTACCATCCTGAGATAGTATGTTGCATCATACAGACTGTGTGGAACCCATAGTGTTCAGTTCCTCATTGTTGGTAGCCTCCAGGTCCTCCTTCACATACAGCATCACCCCGCCTGCTCTTGTTGTTCTGTCCATTCCGAATGGTGGGTTGTGTCCCGGGAGAGAGAGTTCCCCTTCTATTATGTCCTCTCAGCCCCATGTTTCATTGATGCCAGTCATGTCGGGATTTATTTTAGAAACAATTTAAACTCCTGCCATTATTTCTGGGGGCTGAGAAATTGCTCATGTATTAAGCACATTACTATTCTGTACATTTCCGCTCGGATTCTGAACCTGTTTGTTATCCGAGGTATATATATTTAGTTCAGCCTGACTGGGTAAAGGGTTTAAACTTCCTCCCCATCTGTAATCTGGATAACCTGTCCTTTTTTTGCCTTTTTTGCAAAAAAGTCAAAAAACTTTTCTTTGCTGTTCTGTAGTGAGTTCTAGAGATATATATTCCTGGTTATACCCCTTGTTTATATAAGATCTTTGAGTTTGTGGGCATTGTTTAGTATCTTCCTTCTGTGCTCAAAATGTACAATGGTTATTCTTGCCATATTTGCTTCCGGCTTGCCAACCTCCTGACATCTGATACACTTAAGTCTTCCACCTGGACCATCAGTTTCTCTAACATTGCCTCTAAGAGTTCCTTGTCATTTTTTTATTCTTCTTTCTCGAGGTTTCTTATAATGACGTTGTTTTTTCGTCTATGCCTATGCATGGTTTCTGTATCCCTCTCTTGAACACTTGCATCACTATCGTTAACTCTGCCTGCATTTGCTGAGTTCCCCTAGAGTGTCTGATTACCCTCGGGGACGCCTGGTTGGCCACGGGCCTGACCCTGTGTGTATCATCTAATGTTTTCTTAAGGTCTATAACTTCTTTCATCATAACTTTTTGCTCCTCCTGCAACTCCTTCATCCCCTTATGGCCTTTGATCAGTGCCTTTAGTATTGTATCTCTAGGCTCATTGTTTACTTCCTCAACTATCTCATCTGAAGATCCAACATTTTTCACAACACTTAACTCCTCCTTAGTCTCAACCTTTCCATTAATTCATCCTTATTCTCCTCATTTGGTATATCTTTATTTTTGTTGTTTCTGCCGTTTCATAAGTACTCACCTAGTTGTACTCACCTAGTTGTGCTTGCGGGGGTTGAGCTCTGGGTCTTTGGTCCCGCCTCTCAACTGTCAATCAACTGGTGTACAGATTCGTGAGCCTACTGGGCTCTATCATATCTACATTTAAAACTGTGTATGGAGTCAGCCTCCACCACATCACTGCCTAATGCTTCCATCTGTTAACTACTCTGACACTGAAAAAGTTCTTTCTAACGTCCCTGTGGCTCATTTGGGTACTCAGTTTCCACCCGCGTTCCCTTGTTCGAGTACCACCCGTGTTAAACAGTTTATCTTTATCTATCCTGTCAATTCCTCTGAGAATTTTGTAGGTAGTGATCATGTCTCCCCTTACTCTTCTGTCTTCCAGTGTCGTGAGGTACATTTCCTGCAGCCTTTCCTCGTAACTCATGCCTCCTAGTTCTGGGACTAGCCTAGTAGCATACCTTTGAACTTTTTCTAGCTTCGTCTTGTGCTTGACAAGGTACGGGCTCCATGCAGGGGCTGCATACTCCAGGATTGGTCTTGCATATGTGGTATATAAGGTTCTGAATGATTCCTTACACAGGTTCCTGACGGCAATTCTGATGTTAGCCAGCCTCGCATATGCTGCAGATGTTATTCTTTTGATGTGGGCTTCGGGAGACAGGTTTGGTGTGATATCAACTCTCAGATCTTTCTCTCTGTCCGTTTCATGAAGGACTTCCTCCCCCATTTGGTATCTTGTGTCTGGCCTCCTGTTTCCACCGCCTAGTTTCATTACCTTACATTTACTCGGGTTGAACCTTAATAGCCATTTGTTTGACCATTCATTCAGTCTGTCTAGGTCATCTTGTAGCCTCATATTATCTTTCTCCGTCTTAATCCTCCTCATAATTTTTGCATCATTAGCAAACAATGAGAGGAATGATTCTATACAATCTGGAAGGTCATTTACATATATAAGAAACAGTATAGGTCCAAGGACTGAACCCTGCAGGACTCCACTGGTGACGTCTCGCCAGTCTGAGGCCTCACCCCTCACAGTGACTCGCTGTCTTCTGTTACTTAGGTACTCCCTTATCCAATGGAGTACCTTCCCTTTCACTCCTGCCTGCATCTCTAGCTTTAGCACTAGTCTCTAGTATCGTTGCAAGTGGTGCACTAAATGTAGATGAGGCCTTTACTCTCAGTTTTCTCATTATGGTGAGCCTTACACAAGGCGTCTGAGATATTAGGACTAGTGTACCGGTATATCAGATTATAACCTGCACACTCGAAAATATGTTCCCAATGTACTGTGGGAGCTTCTGGATGTATCCCCACGGACCACAATGGATTATCTTTCAGGCCGTAGGCTCCTTTTCCTCTTATATATTACTTTCGGCGATAATTAGATGTTCTTTCACAGCTTGAACACTTTAAGTATTTATCTGCCACTTCGCACCAGTAACTCGCTCTTATCACCCTAAAGATCGCCTCTAAAATCGGAGCTGTAAAACACACCGGCCGTGCACGCCCCAGCGTACTCATATCTTTTATTGTAGTTACTTATCAAATTCACTATAACTTCATGTTTTCTGAGACAGCGCTCACGGTCCTCAACCTATTCTACAATACTTAGGCAGTTTGATTTTCCTGGAGCCTACTGCAGTCTGTCTCCTGCCCACCCACCTAACACGATTTTGCAGGTATGTGGTATGCCCAGAGGAGGATAAGGCTTCCTCATGGCTCTGTGGCATATGCATAGACTCTGCAGTCAGCGATCATGGAAAGCAGACGTGTCCGCTCTGCTAGACATCACGATCACGAGGGCTTTACCATAGAAGGGCAGCCCTTGATGCTACACAGAGAATCAACTACCAGCATCCCTGGTCAAGAAGGAGCGCTATTGCGATCTACAGCGTTGCTTCAAGTGTTACAAGTATACAAGTATACACACCTCGCCAAGAAATGTCCGGAACGTGTCTGCAAGTGCTGCGTCTGTGCAGATCACCATTACTACATTTGCTAAGCCAAAACCCAGCGTTGTCTGCTCTGTGGTGGTAACCATGTGGCTATTTCCTACGTCGACAGGAGGAAATATATAAAATAGCTGATACAAGTAGACTGTCTTCAACTACCAGCGACGCCACTTCCACCAGCGTCCGCCCCAACCCTCTAGGACCCATCAACCAATCAGAAGTCTTTCCGGTTCTTCCAGGCGATGCCTCTCGGTTCCGGACCTCCCAGCCTCCTCATTGGGGGGTCTAGCATGCAATCAATAGCCCAGTTTCCACCTACTTCAGAAGCTGGTCTGAAGTAGTTGGCCTGCTCTACTTCGTCTTGCTGAGAGAATTGCCGGGGCTGACAATAGTTTGTTTGTCACAACCCTAAACACATGTATGCGACAAACGGTTTAACCACCTTCAGAGTTCCTGACATCGTGCTTCCTGCGGGACAGATGCCTTCATCATCAACGGAACCTGCCTCGGCAACTGCACAGCCTACCATACGGCTTCGGCAGCTGCACAGCCTGCCACACCTGCTAACCCTCCATCTGACTCCAGAAGAAGAAGAAGTCTCATCAGCCGACAATGTTCCTGCCACTCCACCAAGGATTACTACCGATGTCCTACGAATCGAGGAAACGCTCACTGAACCTTCTACTCCAACTGTTGTTACAGCAACCCTCAACACGATCGGCCACTTCTCACTCATCAAGGAACACCGCCTCACTTTTTGATTCGTCAGACAAAGATACTCTGGTTGGAACACCATCCCCTCCTCAGTGGAAGTGTAACTAGAGACCTGATTATTTTCTACTGGACATCACACCAACAACCTCGAACGACTGCACAACAATGTCAACTAGGAGTAAGATCACCATGACCTCCGAGAAACCCATGAAGACGCCCAGGGGAAGGAAGAAGAAGAAAAAATAAGAAGAGTACGAATGAAGAATGAAGAAACATCAACGACTACCTTCAAATACCTTCATCTACCATCAACTGCTAGTATTTCTTAAGTACCAGAACAACAAAAAGAGCACCACATTACACGGGATGACGCCTCCTACACCAGCATGAAGACCCGCCGTCACAAGCCCCCGGCCACGGAAGACCTCAAGAACGACACGCTCCAATCCGAGATCACTACTTGATATCAATCCATGGTGGACAGGCCACCGAACTTTCAAGCCTCCTTTTTCACTTTCCAAATCTTCCAGAATTTTGCCTACTCATCCTTCTTCCTCCCTCCCTCCGACTTTTCCAAGCCATTTGGATATTGAAGCTGAAGCTTGGCTCTGTGCTCCGGCTTCACTCCAACTACTCCCTTGTGGTTCATTGTCTTACCAAGTGGGGATCACTTTGGTCCCTTTCCGTATGGAGTTGGACGCTTCGTGTAGTTCGGCTTCTGGTTTCTTGGGATTTGGTTCACTTTCAAGGTGTGACCAATGTTCTTGAAGATGGGTTATCTCATTACTGTCGTATTTCCATGAAGCAGATCATTGATCCTACGTTGGAGTCAACACTTCCTTTTCTCCATTCTGCTGGTTGTCCCATGTTTTCCTACCTCCAGTCTGCTCATGCTTCTCCTGAGCCAGCCTGATCTTTTAAGAGGGTTTTATTGTTTCTTTCCTTGCCTCGGTTCTTTGTTTCGCTCATAACTCGGCCGGTATTTGGATAATGTTCCTGGTCTCAGTTGGTCGTGTGTTGCATTTAGCTGTCTCTTTACTTGGATTCTCTCCTTCGTCTTAGTATCTGCAGCCTCTCCTCCTTCTCATTTGGAAAGTCCTGTGTTTTTTATCTCCGTGGTTAATTAACCTCAGGGAGCCACCAGAGGCTTCCACAGAAACCGACATTGAATGTAACGAAATGCCTCTTTCTGGAAGAGCGCTGGTGGCTCCCTGATTCCCTCCCTTCCATCCAGGTTGATTAATTCGTCGGGTCGCTGTTCATCAACTTCAGAATTGATCAGGGAGCTGGCTGTGGGATGGGGTCAAGCTGCCTGGTGGAGGCTGTAGTTACTAATGAGTTCAAGCTAATGGTTATCTATCTTGAGTTTGTCTTGAGATGATTTCGGGGCTTTTTAGTGTCCCCGCGGCCCGGTCCTCGACCAGGCCTCCACCCCCAGGAAGCAGCCCGTGACAGCTGACTAACATCCAGGTACCTATTTTACTGCTAGGTAACAGGGGCATATGATGAAAGAAACTCTGTCCATTGTTTCTCGCCGGCGCCTGGAATCGAACCCAGGACCACAGGATCACAAGTCCAGCGTGCTGTCCGCTCGGCCGACCGACTCCCATGAGTGAATCTCCTGTTTAATTTGAATCGCTTGCCGGACTTTGCTTGGCAGTTTTGAAGCCTCATTTTTAGTGAACTCTACAGTTGTCTGTAAAGCTTCGTTTACTTTCTGGATACTTTTCCAATGTGGTGGTAAATTGTCACTTGCTCTCTGCGACTGACATGACCAATTAGATGAAGCAATCGCAAAGCGATACACTCAGGGAGTCGTAATGAAGCACAGCATTACATTTAAAGTTGGGTTTCTTTAGGAATAGAGATATATATGTTTGAAATAAAGAGCATAGTTATTGCATAATTTATAATTTGTGAAATATAGCTCACTTTTTCATTGCTTACAGGGACCTGCACTCTGTCTCTACAACAATGCAACATTTACTGACGATGATTGGCGTGGCATCCAGAAGTTCAGTGATAGCATAAAGCAAGATGATCCTCTGAAAGTTGGCCAGTTTGGGTTAGGATTCAAGTCGGTTTTTCACATTACTGGTACGTTAAGACAATAACATTTGCTGTAATGGTTGTAAATTATAAAGATAATGATTTTTCATGTTAGGTTTCGTGTACTTACCGTCTTCTCATTTTGAATTTTAAAAAATTGTTGGATTTATATTAGTTTGTGTGAGGAGAGTATTTAGGGAAGCGTCAGGTAAAGACTGGGGCTACATGTAAAGACTGGGGTGACATGTAGTGGCTGGGGTGACATGTAGTGGCTGGGGGGACATGTAGTGGCTGGGGTGACATGTAGAGGCTGGGGTGACATGTAGAGGCTGGGGTGAAATGTAGAGGCTGGGGTGACATGTAGTGGCTGGGGTGACATGTAGTGGCTGGGGTGACATGTAGAGGCTGGGGTGACATGTAGTGGCTGGGGTGAAATGTAGAGGCTGGGGTGACATGTAGAGGCTGGGGTGACATGTAGTGGCTGGGGTGACATGTAGTGGCTGGGGTGACATGTAGTGGCTGGGGGGACATGTAGAGGCTGGTGGGACATGTAGTGGCTGGGGGGACATGTAGTGGCTGGTGGAACATGTAGTGGCTGGGGGGACATGTAGAGGCTGGTGGGACATGTAGTGGCTGGGGGGACATGTAGTGGCTGGTGGGACATGTAGTGGCTGGGGGGACATGTAGAGGCTGGTGGGACATGTAGAGGCTGGGGGGACATGTAGTGGCTGGGGCGACATGTAGTAGCTGGTGGGACATGTAGTGGCTGGGGGGACATGTAGTGGCTGGTGGGACATGTAGTGGCTGAGGGGACATGTAGAGGCTGGGGGGACATGTAGTGGCTGGGGTGACATGTAGTGGCTGGGGGGACATGTAGTGGCTGGTGGGACATGTAGTGGCTGGGGGGACATGTAGAGGCTGGTGGGACATGTAGAGGCTGGTGGGACATGTAGTGGCTGGGGCGACATGTTGAGGCTGGGGTGACATGTAGTGGCTGGTGGGACATGTAGTGGCTGGGGGGACATGTAGAGGCTGGGGCGACATGTAGTAGCTGGGGGGACATGTAGTAGCTGGGGTGACATGTTGAGGCTGGGGGGACATGTAGTGGCTGGTGGGACATGTAGTGGCTGGGGGGACATGTAGAGGCTGGGGGGACATGTAGTGGCTGGTGGGACATGTAGTGGCTGGTGGGACATGTAGAGGCTGGGGGGATATGTAGTGGCTGGTGGGACATGTAGTGGCTGGTGGGACATGTAGTGGCTGGGGCGACATGTAGTGGCTGGTGGGACATGTAGTGGCTGGTGGGACATGTATAGGCTGGGGGGACATGTAGTGGCTGGGGTGACATGTAGTGGCTGGTGGGACATGTAGTGACTGGGGCGACATGTAGAGGCTGGGGAGACATGTAGTAGCTGGGGGGACATGTAGTGGATGGTGGGACATGTAGTGACTGGTGGGACATGTAGTGGCTGGTGGGACATGTAGTGGCTGGGGCGACATATAGAGGCTGGGGCGACATGTAGTAGCTGGGGGGACATGTAGTGGCTGGGGGGACTTGTAGTGGCTGGGGGGACATGTAGTGGCTGGGGTGACATGTAGAGGCTGGGGGGACATGTAGTAGCTGGGGTGACATGTAGTGGCTGGGGTGACATGTAGAGGCTGGGGGGACATGTAGTGGCTGGGGTGACATGTAGAGGCTGGTGGGACATGTAGTGGCTGGGGGGACATGTAGTGGCTGGGGGGACATGTAGTGGCTGGTGGGACATGTAGTGGCTGGTGGGACATGTAGAGGCTGGGGGGACATGTAGTGGCTGGTGGGACATGTAGTGGCTGGTGGGACATGTAGAGGCTGGGGGGACATGTAGTGGCTGGGGTGACATGTAGTGGCTGGGGCGACATGTAGTGGCTGGTGGGACATGTAGTGGCTGGTGGGACATGTAGAGGCTGGGGGGACATGTAGTGGCTGGGGTGACATGTAGTGGCTGGTGGGACATGTAGAGGCTGGGGGGACATGTAGTGGCTGGGGTGACATGTAGTGGCTGGTGGGACATGTAGTGGCTGGTGGGACATGTAGTGGCTGGGGTGACATGTAGTGGCTGGGGGAACTTGTAGTGGCTGGGGGGACATGTAGTGGCTGGGGTGACATGTAGAGGCTGGGGGGACATGTAGTAGCTGGGGTGACATGTAGTGGCTGGGGTGACATGTAGAGGCTGGGGGGACATGTAGTGGCTGGGGTGACATGTAGAGGCTGGTGGGACATGTAGTGGCTGGGGGGACATGTAGTGGCTGGGGGGACATGTAGTGGCTGGTGGGACATGTAGTGGCTGGTGGGACATGTAGAGGCTGGGGGGACATGTAGTGGCTGGTGGGACATGTAGTGGCTGGTGGGACATGTAGAGGCTGGGGGGACATGTAGTGGCTGGGGTGACATGTAGTGGCTGGGGCGACATGTAGTGGCTGGTGGGACATGTAGTGGCTGGTGGGACATGTAGAGGCTGGGGGGACATGTAGTGGCTGGGGTGACATGTAGTGGCTGGTGGGACATGTAGAGGCTGGGGGGACATGTAGTGGCTGGGGTGACATGTAGTGGCTGGTGGGACATGTAGTGGCTGGTGGGACATGTAGTGGCTGGGGTGACATGTAGTGGCTGGGGGGACTTGTAGTGGCTGGGGGGACATGTAGTGGCTGGGGTGACATGTAGAGGCTGGGGGGACATGTAGTAGCTGGGGTGACATGTAGTGGCTGGGGTGACATGTAGAGGCTGGGGGGACATGTAGTGGCT